>NC_083576.1:0-300000 GCF_027579695.1 Neoarius graeffei | reverse complement strand
GCCCATGACCCTGTCACTGTTTCATCGGTTGTCCTTCCTTGGACCACTTTTGTTTGGTGCGACCCACTGCACACCGGGAACACCCCACAGGATGGACCATTTTGGAGATGTTCATACCCAGTCATCTCACCATCACAATCTGTCAAAGTCACTCAGATCCTTATGCTTGCCCATTTTTCCTGCTTCCAACACATCAACTTCAAGAACCGACTGTTCTCTCACTGCCTAATATATCCTACCCCTTGACAGGTGCCACTGCAATGAAATAATCATTGTTATTCACTTCACCTCTCAGTGGGTTTAATGTTATGTCTCATAGGTGTGTATATTTTTGGAACTGGAACAATGACTGATGTCTTGAATGTCGGAATAGTATTCAGCTCCAATGACCTGTTGAATATGTTCATAAAGCTGGAGGACAGCTGATCAGAACAGTGTTGAAGGGTCCAGGTGCAACAGAATCAGGTCCAGCAGTGTTCTTTACATTATAATTAATATTTATTTATTTATTTATTATTTTTAATTGTCTTTCCACTTCTTTTTTCTATGATGATTTAACAGGAGGCCAGGGTGGAAGGGCAGTTTGATAGGACAGCAGCCCTGCTAAGTAGGTGATGGAGAAGGCATCTGATGGGCCATCTGTCCCCCCTTTTAGCTGGTTTGGGAGAAGGGGTTCATCAGTGTGAGGTTTGCTGTTGGAGAAGCAGGCAATGATTTTAGTGGAGATATAGTTTCCCTGAGAGAAGCTGAAGTAAGATGTGATTGTGTTTGTAAATTCATCCCTACTTGATTTAAACATGTCCCAGTTTGTGGTGCCGAGGCATTGTTGGAGTTAGATTAGATTAGATTAGATTAGATTAGATTAGATTAGATTAGATTAGATTAGATTAGATTAGATTAGATTCACTTTATTCATCCTACATCGGGGAAATTCACGTGTTACAGTAGCAAGAAAATGTCATACAGATAACAAATAAAACTGAAATAAAAATTAGACAAACGAAGGATTAAATACAGAGGGCTATTTGCATTATCTACCGTGAAAAAGTATAGAAAAATTGCCTTATTGAGAGGCTCAGAAAAATTGCACATTACAGGTAGACTCTGCATATATACGCACATATACAGTGTACGTAAAAAAAAAAAAAAAATATATATATATATATATATATATATATATATATATATATATATATATATATATATATATATATATATAGTTTAGGGCCTATATTATTGCACATAATAATTGCATCAATGAGAGACGGCAGAGGTAGTAGTGGTGAAGTAGTGCAAATATAATGACAAACAGGTTATTGGTGCTACATTATAAGTTGTAGGTGTTATACAGTCTGACAGCAGCAGGTATGAATGACCTGCGGTATCTCTCCTTCTTACACCATGGGTGTAGCAGTCTACTACTAAACGAGCTGCTTAAAGCCCCCACAGCCTCATGTAGGGGGTGAGAGGGGTTATCCATGATTGATGTCAGCTTGACTAACATCCTCCTCTCACCCACCACCTCAACGGAGTCCAGAGGACAGTCCAAGACTGAGCCAGCCCTTCTGACCAGTTTATTAAATTTCTTCCTGTCCCCCTCTGAACTTCCACAGACCCAGCAGACCACAGCATAGAAAATCACTGATGCTACCACAGAGTCATAAAAAGTCCAAAGCAGTGTCCTGCACACACCAAAAGACCTCCATCTTCTCAACAGGTGGAGACAACTTTGGCCCTTCTTGTACAGGACATCTGTGTTGTTAGTCCAGTCCAGTTTGTTGTTGAGGTGAACACCCAGGTATTTGTACTCCTCCACGATCTCAATGTCTAAACCCTGGATGTTCACTGGTGCAATTTGAGGAGCTGTCCTTCTGAAATCAATCACCACCTCCTTTGTCTTGCTGGCGTTGATGTGCAGGTGGTTCAGTTCGCACCAGGTGACAAAGTTGGTGATGACCTCTCTGTACTCCAGATCGTCCCCCTCTGACACATGTCCAACGATGGCTGTATCATCTGAGAACTTCTGGAGGTGGCAGCTGTCCGTGTTGTAGCTGAAGTCAGATGTGTAAGTGTAAAGGGGAAAGGAGAGAGCACTGTACCCTGTGTAGCCCCTGTGCTGCAGACTACCACATCAGACACACAGTCGCGGAGCCTCACATACTGCAGTCTATTAATGAGGTAGTCGATGATCCATGCAGCCAGGTGGCAGTCAACACCAGCTCCCTCCAGCTTCCCCCTAAGCAGTGATGGCTGGATTGTGTTGAAAGCACTGGAGAAGTCAAAGAACATGATTCTCACAGTGCTCCCAGTGCCCTCCAGGTGCAAAAGTGACCAGTGTAGCAGGTAAATAACAGCATCATCCACACCAATGCCAGGTCGATATGTGAACTGCAGGGGGTCCATCTCGCTGTTCACCAGGTGTTGGAGGTGGGAGAGAACAATCATCTCCATGATCTTCATTAGGTGAGACGTTAAAGCTACTGGCCGAAAGTGGTTGAGCTCCTTGGGGTGTGCAGTCTTGGGAACTGGAACCACACATGATGTTTTCCACAGAAGTGGAACTCTCTCCAGACTGAGGCCCAGGTTGAAAATGTACAGAAGAATCCCACAGAGCTGATCTGCACAGTCCTTAAGCAGTCTGGAGTTGATACCATCAGGGCCAGCAGCTTTCCTCATCTTGATCCTCCTCAGCTCCTTCAACACCTCATCAGCTGTTATGGAGAGGCAAGGGGTGTAGCCAAGGTGTGACTCCTGTAGAGTGAGGTCGGGGGTGGAGTGTGTGGATTGGTCTGGCAGGGAGTGGAGGGGGGTGATGTGGTGTGAGGAGGGAGCTGTTGGTGTCAGAGGTATTATGAGGGGAGGGGGGTGGAGTGATATCACAGACAGGTCAGGACTATGGTGAGTGGGGGAGGGTGGGGTGGCACAGTCAAATCTGTTGAAAAAGAGATTCAACTCATTTGCCCAGTCCTGACCCCCAGATACAGGGCCCCTCCCACTGTCCTTTGTGTGGCCAGAGATGGTTTTCAGGCCATACCTCTCTGGTGTTGCTTCCCTTGAGGCGCTCCTCCAGCTTCCTCCTGTAGCTGTCCTTGCCTCTCCTTATCCCCCTCTTCAGCTCCCTCTGCACTCTCCTCATCTCCTCCTTGTTGCCAGATATAAAAAAAAACTCTTCTTCTCGTTTAATAGGGCTTTTAGTTCAGAGGTCACCCACGGTTTATTGTTACCTTCCTGACTGGCATAGTGTTTTTCAACACAGAAATTAATGTAATCAGTTCAATCTATGTAATGTAGTTCTTCAGTTGCTTCAGTAGTCCATGTCTTTATGGCCTTTTTCCCCAAAACTGGTTTCAGTTCCTGATGATATGCAGGAAAGAGTTGGCTCATCACACAGTCCAAGGGGGACATTCTTGATGTGACTATAGCAGTGGTCCAAAGTTTTCCCCATTCTGGTGGCACAACACAGAACAGAGACATTTTCATTCCCACTCAGTCTTCCATAATGGAAGAAAAGCAGATATTGCTGGTGGAATGGGCAGAGAGAAAGACTAAAAGTTGAATGGTTGAAGTTCCATCCATTATCTGTAGCCATTTATCCTGTGCAGGGTTGCAGGTGAGCTGGAGCCTATCCCAGCTGACTACGGGCGAAAGGCGGGGTTCACCCTGGACAAGTCGCCAGGTCATCACAGGGTGACACACAGAGACACACAACCATTCACACTCACACCTACGCTCAATTTAGAGTCACCAGTTAACCTAACCTGCATGTCTTTGGGGGAAACCGGAGCACCCAGAGGAAACCCACGCGGGCACGGGGAGAACATGCAAACTCCGCACAGAAAGGCCCCCACCGGCCACGGGGCTCGAACCCAGAACCTTCTTGCTGTGAGGCAACAGTGATAACCACAACACCACCATGCCGCCTATGGTTGAATTTGCCCATTTGAATCCAAGATTTGTCCCAGGAACATTACAGCACAGTGAAATTGTTTTCTTTGCAGATCTTGGCACCACCCAGAAGTGAAAGATTTCAGGGGCCCAACACACAGCTCAGTGGTGCTGGGGCTCAAACCCCCAAATTTTGATCAGGAACTCTGAGCCTTAACCACTGAGCCTCCACTGCCCTTTTGCTAGCGTTTCTGGTTTCTTTGATGCTTTTTTCATCTTTGTCACCATATCTGCTGATTCTTTCTGTGTTTGTTCAGCATTGGTTAATGCTTTGGCCTTGTCCTTTTTTTCTTATTGCAAAGATCAGAGACTCAGTCTGCTCTGTGTCATTGAAATCCTGGTAATTCCACTATCACTCTGGGAACCATGTCCTTCAACCACATCTTCATGAAGCAGTAAACTGAAATCAGTGAAAAGTAATTTTTTGTGTTTGTAAGGATGATCAGTCCATTGATCTTGTTACAAATTGAACGCACATTAGATAGGAACACTGCAGGGAGTGGAGACTGTAAATGGGTGAACTCCTGAAGTCCCCTTCTTTTAGCTCACCTCTTTTTATTCACTTCATTTAGTCCCTTGTCTTAGCTCACTTCTTTTAGTCCATGTCTTTTAAGCTGCTTTTACATGAGCACTTGTTCTGGAACAAGTTGCCCCGCACAACTGCCCGTCTAAACACGATTTGTTCTGGAACAGTCTGACACCAGTTGGCACAACTCGCTCCACTTTACAAGGTGGTGTAACTTGTTCCAGAACATCTTGTTCTAGGTGCAACTTGTTCCCACTTACAGTCAAAACACAATCAATGGGAAGTAGGAGGGGCTTAAGCATGTGCAGTGGCATTCATTCGGGTCATTTATCATCTGGACAAGACTGCTTTGTGGCAAATTCAATGGTCAGTTCCTCATCCAGTTGTGGGCAAATGCAGATTCCCAGGTGGATTTGGAGAAATCAGGCTGCAATGATTTACCGCTGAATCACCGAACGTTTAAACAGAAACGAGCAGCAAGAGGACAATAAAGCAAGTTCAAAACAAGCTTCTGATCACTGATTTGCACTGATTTTGTGTTTACCTGTCGAACCTCTGGTTTCCCATAAATACAGAGTGAACGTGTAAACACAAAGGAAAGTGAGTGCAACTTGTTTCCGCTGCCTGTGTAAAAGCAGCTTTAGTCTCACTCTTTGAGCTCACTTTTTTAGTCCACTTCTTCTAGCAGGAGAGCAGAAACTACTCTTATAGAATGACGATTTGCATCATTTGCTTATTTGCATAAATGTGGGCTGTCCTGTCAGTAAATATGTCCCATTAGAATAAGCACTGATAGCCTTCCCTTTCATAAAGAAACAGGTTATTTTAAAACAAATGAAACCACATGCTGAAAAAGCCTTCATCTGAAGGGCAGAGAAAAACTGAGAGCACATAGCTGCCCCGAACGCGTCCCAAATTACCTCCGTAATGATTCTGACATCTCCACAGAGCTCTGATCCCTCGCATCCCACCACCCGAGCGACTGAGATCACACAGAATAATAAACACAGAGAAAGCCATCACTGTCTAGAAGTGAACTCCATATCCATTATCATGGACACACACACACACACACACACACACACACACACACACACACACACAATTGTATGTACTTTCCTAAGGAGAACAAACTGGGTGTGTGACACGTTGCTATAATCCAGAGGAGCTTCAATGATTAAATAGAGTTCATATTTCTATAATAAAGCAAAATACAAGCAATATAACACTTCCTCTGTGTGCGTGTATGTGTGTGTGAGAAAGAGAGAGAGAGGTTATCTCTAATCATACTGTCCAACTGAAGATGAGATGGGCAGAACTTGTATTAATCTGATCAGTCCAATCAGCAAACAATAAACAGTCACATGACATCACAAGAACAATTTACAGAGTGCCTGTTTACAATTCCACAGGAAACTGTGTGTGTGTGTGTGTCAGTAAGCAGGGGTGTCAGCTCAAGCGATGTGTTACACAGGTGGAGGAGTCCAAGGAATAACACACATGCACACGCGCACAAACACGCACACAAACGCGCGCACACACACACACACACACACACACACACACAGTTAGAGATGATAGTGACAGAGTGGTCATTACAGTGACAAACCAAGGGAACTTAATCACGGGGACTTTGTTGAGCGGAAGTCAGGAAGGGACCATTAAAATTCTGAATGAGAAAATTTAGAAGAAATTGAACTCATGGTGTGTGTTGGGGGTAATGGGGGAACGCAAACCACCTTCAACAATTCTACTGTTAAATAAAAGTGTGTTTCAAATAATAGTGATAAATATGTCAGGTTTTTGTATACCCATGGAAATTAAAACTGTTTATTTAATTATGATTTTTAGAACAATGACCCATTGAAAAGTCCTGTGGAACAACTTGCCCCAAGGTTGGGGTAAAATGAACGTGGGGGTGGAGTAAATTGAGCTCCTAGGGGAAAATGGTGCCACTGTTAAATACTGAGATATATTTGAAACTGTCCATATTTATTCACAAATTTATAACTGTAATCGGCTCATGTGTGTGTGTGTGTTGGAGTGAGCGAGGAACACCAGTGCAGCATCACACACTTGTCTGAAATGACTGTGTGCTGTAATTAACTCTTTCCTCCATGCGTGGCGGCGTCACAGAGGAAGGATGAGTTTAGGGGATTTTATTTTAATAATCCGATTCACTGATCCCCTAAATTTCTACTCCTGAAGGAAGATGAGCCTGAACACACACACACACACACACACACAGTCGTTTTGCTATTTCAGTTTAGCTAAATTAAAATGTAAAGTGCTCAGACTGGTGCCAAATAAACACACTCAGTGTCTTTACACAGCAAATAAAAATATATTTTATTAAACCCTCAGAATTAATTAACATCAGAACCAGCTTCAGCACTAAACCAACACATTAACCATTATTAGTAACATTAGCAACATGTCCCTGTTCATTTCCCCTGCACTTTAATTCGCTCAGTGTTTATTACAAGAAACATCTTCATTTAGTTCACATGCAGCTCGTCTATTCATTCATTCATTCATTCATTCATTATCTCTAGCCGCTTTATCCTTCTACAGGGTCGCAGGCAAGCTGGAGCCTATCCCAGCTGACTACGGGCGAAAGGCGGGGTACACCCTGGACAAGTCGCCAGGTCATCACAGGGCTGACACATAGACACAGACAACCATTCACACTCACATTCACACCTACGCTCAATTTAGAGTCACCAGTTAACCTAACCTGCATGTCTTTGGACTGTGGGGGAAACCGGAGCACCCGGAGGAAACCCACGCGGACACGGGGAGAACATGCAAACTCCACACAGAAAGGCCCTCGCCGGCCCCAGGGCTCGAACCCAGGACCTTCTTGCTGTGAGGCGACAGCGCTAACCACTACACCACCGTGCCGCCCCAGCTCGTCTATTATTATTTTTATTATTATTATTATTATTAGTGTTATTGTTGTTGTTTTGGTGGCGATACTAAAACCTGTGTCTCTAAATAAGGATGTGCTCACACTGGACGATTCGTACTGTGCCCAAGCACATTTGACCCCAAAAGTTTAGCTCAGAATGACTGCGCGGTTCAGTGTACCCTACAATGGTGTGATTCAGTGTGCCATGTCCTGCCGTGGTTCAGTGTGCCGTGCACTGTTGTGGTTCAGCCTTCCGTGTGATGCCGTGGTTCAGTGTGCTGTATCCTGTTGTGGTTTGGCGTGCCATGAGTTGCCATGGTTTGGTGTGCCATGCGCTGGTGTGGTTTGGCATGCCGTGTGCTGCCATGGTTTGGCATGCCATGCGCTGGTGTGGTTCTGCGTGCCATGTGCTGCCATGATTCAGTGTGCCGTGTCCTGCTGTGGTTTGGCGTGCTATGTGCTGGTGTGGTTTGGCGTGCCATGTGCTGCCATGCTTCAGTGTGCCGTGTGCTGGTGTGGTTCGGTGTGGTTCAGTGTGCTGTGCGCTGGTGTGGTTTGGCATGCCGTGCGCTGGTGTGGTTCAGTATGCTATGCACTGCCATGATTCAGCGTGCTGTGTGCTGCTGTGGTTCAGCGTGCTGTGTTTTGCTGTGGTTTGGCGTGCTGTGTCCTGCTGTGGTTAGGTGTGCTGTGCACTGGTGTGGTTCAGCATACCATACTTTGCCATGGTTCAGCGTGCTGTGCACTGGTGTGGTTTGGCGTGCCATGTGTTGCCATGGTTCGGCATGCCGTGCGCTGGTGTGGTTTGGCGTGCTGTTCGCTGCTGTGGTTTGGCATGCCGTGTGCTGCTGTCATTTGGTGATACATGCACTGCCATGGTTCGGCATGCCATGCATTGCTGTGGTTCAGTGTGCCGTGCGCTGCTGTGGTTCAGTGTGCCATGAGCTACTGTGGTTCAGCATGATGTGCGCTGCCATGGTTCAGCGTGCCGTGGACTGGTGTGGTTCAGCGTGCCGTGCACTGGTGTGGTTCAGTGTGCCATGCACTGGTGTGGTTCAGTGTGCCATGCACTGGTGTGGTTCAGCATGCCATGCACTGGCGTGGTTCAGCGTGCCATTCGCTGGTGTGGTTTGGCATTCCATGTCCTGCCATGGTTCGGCATGCCGTGCACTGCTGTGGTTCAGTATGCTATGCACTGCCATGATTCAGCGTGCTGTGTGCTGCTGTGGTTCAGCGTGCTGTGTTTTGCTGTGGTTTGGCGTGCTGTGTCCTGCTGTGGTTAGGTGTGCTGTGCACTGGGGTGGTTCAGCGTACCATACTTTGCCATGGTTCAGCGTGCTGTGCACTGGTGTGGTTTGGCGTGCCATGTGTTGCCATGGTTCGGCATGCCGTGCGCTGGTGTGGTTTGGCGTGCCGTTCGCTGCTGTGGTTTGGCATGCCGTGTGCTGCTGTCATTTGGTGATACATGCACTGCCATGGTTCGGCATGCCATGCATTGCTGTGGTTCAGTGTGCCGTGCGCTGCTGTGGTTCAGTGTGCCATGAGCTACTGTGGTTCAGCATGATGTGCGCTGCCATGGTTCAGCGTGCCGTGGACTGGTGTGGTTCAGCGTGCCGTGCACTGGTGTGGTTCAGTGTGCCATGCACTGGTGTGGTTCAGTGTGCCATGCACTGGTGTGGTTCAGCATGCCATGCACTGGCGTGGTTCAGCATGCCATTCGCTGGTGTGGTTTGGCATTCCATGTCCTGCCATGGTTCGGCATGCCGTGCACTGCTGTGGTTCAGTGTACCATTAGCTGGTGTGGTTTGATGTACCTTGCGCTGGTGTGGTTCAGTGTGCCATGTGCTGCCATGGTTCAGTGTAATGTGCACTGCCATGGTTCAGTGTGCCATGTGCTGGTGTGGTTCAGCGTGACGTGCACTGTCGTGGTTCCGCATGCCATGCACTGGTGTGGTTTGGCATGCCATGCGCTGGTGTGGTTTGGTGTGCCACGTGCTGCTGTGGTTCGGCGTGACTTGCTCTGCCGTGGTTTGGCGTGACTTGTGCTGCCATGGTTCAGTGTGCCGTGCACTGGTGTGGTTCAGTGTGCTGCACACTGGTGTGGTTCGGTATGATGTGCACTGGTGTGGTTCAGCGTGCCATGTGCTGCTGTGGTTCAGTGTGCCATGCACTGGTGCGGTTCACCGTGCCGTGTGCTGGTGTGGTTTGGCATGCCATGCACTGGTGTGGTTTGGCATGCCATGCACTGGTGTGGTTCAGCGTGCCATGTGCTGCTGTGGTTCAGCCCACTGTGCGCTCCCATTTTTCAGCATGCCATGCACTGCCATGGTTCGGCATGCCATGCACTAGTGTGGTTCGGTGTGCCGTGCGCTGCCATGGTTTAGCATGCTGTGCACTGGTGTGGTTTGTCATTCCATGTGCTGCCCTGGTTCGGTGTGACATGCACTGCCATGGTTCAATGTGCTGTGCGCTGGTGTGGTTCGGCATGCCGTGCGCTGCCATGCTTCAGTGTGCTGTGTGCTGCCATGGCTCAGCATGCTGTGCAATGGTGTGTTTCAGCATGCCGTGCTCTGCCATGGTTCAGCGTGCCATGCACTGGTGTGGTTCAGCATGCCGTGCACTTTTGTGGTTCAGCGTGCTGTGCACTGCCATGGTTCAACATGCCAAGCACTGGTGTGGTTCAGCATGCCATGCTCTGGTGTGGTTCAGCATGCCATGCTCTGGTTTGGTTCAGTGTGCTGTGTGCTGGTGTGGTTTGGTGATCCATGTGCTGCCATGGTTCAGCGTGACATGTGCTGCCATGGTTCAGAGTGCCATGTGCTGGTGTGGTTTGGCGTTCCATATGCTGCCCTGGCTCAGCATCCCTTGTGCTGCTGTGGTTCAGTGTGACATGTGCTGCCATGGTTCAACGTGCCACGCACTGGTGTGGTTTGGCGTGCTGTGCGCTGCCATGGTTCAGCCTGCCATGCACTGGTGTGTTTCATCATGCCATGCGTTGCCATGGTTCAGCGTGCTGTGCCCTGGAGTGGTTTGGTTTTCCATGTGCTTTGCGCTGGTGTGGTGTGATGTGCGCTGCCATGGTTCAGCATGCCGTGTACTGGTGTGGTTCGGCATGCCATGTGCTGCCATGGTTCAGCGTGCCGTGCACTGGTGTGGTTCAGCATGCTATGTGTTGCCATGGTTCAATGTGCCATGCACTTCTGTGGTTCAGCGTGCTGTGCACTGGTGTGGTTTGGCGTTCCATGTGCTGCCATGTTTCAGTGTGTCGTGCACTGTCACGGTTCAGTGTGCTGTGTACTGGTGTTGTTCAGCATGCCGTGCACTGGTGTTGTTCAGCATGCCGTACACTGGTGTTGTTCAGCATGCCGTGCACTGGTGTGGTTCAGCATGCCGTGCACTGGTGTTGTTCAGCATGCCGTGCACTGGTGTTGTTCAGCATGCCGTGCACTGGTGTTGTTCAGCATGCTGTGCACTGGTGTAGTTCAGCATGCCGTGCACTGGTGTGGTTCGGCATGACGTGCACTGCTGTGGTTCGGCATGCCGTGACCTTTTGTGGTTCAGCGTGCTGTGCACTGGTGTTGTTCAGTGTGCTGTGCACTGGTGTGGTTTGGTGTGCCGTGTGCTTCCATGGTTCAGTGTGCCGTGTGTAGTGGCATGAGGGTAGGTTTAACAATTTTTTGAGTAGCCAACTATGCCACCTTGGGAGTGATGGCCCCCAAGGACTAATTAGGATCGCAGTACCTCAAAATCACCAAGTGAGAACACACAGGTTCGTTGCAATTACGAAGCAGAGACAGAATTCCACAAACACTGATTTATTAACAATCACAACACATTACACTGAAATAAGCATAAAAATTACAGCTGTAGCAATACTTTAATTATCAGTTTTTAAAAGAACACATACTTAAAACTACATTAGGGATATATGGGTGGAATTGTCCCAATTAGCTACATACCAGCAGATGACATCAGCTCAAGCGCAGGGAGTACGCAATAATATGAATGTCCAACCTACCGCAACCTGTAGAGTGGATATGGTTCAATTGCATGCAAGTACTAAAAGTAGCAACAACTAAAGATTGGTACATCCATTTTACATACCATCATGAAGGCACAATTCTTTTACATCCTGTCCTCAACTGACGCAGCAACTCAGTTTGAACCAACACACAGCCAGTGAAGCTTGAGACACGGGAAGACCACTCCACGCAAACAACCCCTTCCACAAAAAGGAAATACCTCCGGCTGCTACTCCCACAAAACAGCGTAAGCCAAGAAAAAAAAATAATGGAGAACCTGAACACACACACAATCCGTGCTGCTTATATTGGATTCAAGACTCTGCAAGGAACAAAAGCTCACCCTAATCACTAATTGATTGCCCCGCATTCGGTGCAGCATCATTAGTGATGTGTCTTCAAAGGTGGAGTCACAGTCTGTCCCATTACAATTTACCCCCATTCTTTTTATCGTCGTCCCGACGATACAGGACACCCATATGACTAGCCCAACCGGATGCCCACCAACGTTACCAGAGGCCCAATCATGTTTAGGTGGAGGTTGGGACAGTGCTGCCCCCCAAACCTTGCTCATGAATTGATCGCGGCAGCCGATGGAGGTTTGAGTGCTGCCCGGCAGTTGGCCGAGTAGTACGCTGTACAGAAAAACTGCTGATGTTAGGGTCACCCCCTGGCAACTGGCTTGGCTCAGATCCTAAGGACTGTACACCAGCGGTACCCAACCCTTCCTCCTGTGTGCCACCTCCTGCCAAGGGTCCAGCCATAGAACCCAAATTTTGCTGGGTTGGAATGGGTGCCAACATGGATTCCGCCACCCACAAACCCTCATCACTACACCACTCATCAGGAGAAGGAGGGGGGCTTCTACTGGGGGATTTCTAGTGGATTGAGGGGGTAGGGTTTGATCCCCTAAAACACCTTTCAACATACTGTGATGGACACGTCTTACCTTACCCAGATCACCCATTGGTGCAATGGTATAGACAGCTCCCCCATCTGATGGTACCCTCAGCACTGTATACACTACAGAACTCCACAGGTCATGGATTTTATAATGACCTAGTGCTCCCAGGTCACGAACATAAACAGACTGCCCCTCTGTAAGGGGTGGATCGCAAACATGTTTGTCATGTCTTTGCTTATGATAAGCCGCAGCTGCGGAGAGTCGATCTCTTGCACCATCAAAGGCAATCTGTAGTCGGGCCTGATGTTCCTGGACCCAGTCGCTTACCCGACCGGCCACTGATTCTCGTAACCTCCCTAGAAGGAAATCCACCAGTAGGTGCGGTTCCTGCCCAAACATCAACAGGTGTAGGGACTCACCAGTAGACTGGTGGGGGGTGGTATTATAGCAAAACACGACTTGTGGCAAACAGACAGCCCAATCCCTCTTCCGTGATTCTGGCAAGGTCCGCAAAAGATTGTGCAGCGTGCGATTAAAACGTTCGCATTGACCGTTGCCAGCAGGGTGGTAAGGTGTGGGACGGGATTTTGCCACACCATACATGTCGCAAAGTTGGTGCATGAGCATACTCTCAAAACAATGCCCTTGGTCTGAATGGATCCGACTAGGAATCCCAAACTGATAGAACCATTCCGTCACCAATACCTGTGCCACTGTCGTGGCCCTCTGGGCCCGGGTTGGGACAGCAATGGAATATTTGCTAAACACATCGGTCACGACCAGAACATTTTCCAATCCACTGCTAGTAGGTTCCAGCATTGTAAAATCAACCGCTATGATCTCATTTGGGCAAGAGGCCAACAAATGGCCCATGAACTTAGCAGCAGGGGGTGGGAAGCCTTCGGCACCTGGGGTAAGTGTCACACCAATGCTGCACATCTGCAACCATACCTGGCCAGTAACACCTCTGGCGCACCAGGTCCAGCGTCCAATTGACCCCCTGGTGACCATGTTGCTGATGAAGCTGGGTCAGGACTTCCAATTGTAAGGAGGTGGGCAGGACCAGTTGACAAAATTACTCCCCACCATCTGGACGGAATACCTTGTGGTACAGCACTCCCTCGCTCTCCGTAAAACAATCCCACTGCTGTAGTAAAGCTAAGCTCTGCTGTGAGAGCTTTTCCCTCTCCTCCCGAGTGGGGTACCTCTGGTCCCTCCAAAAGGCCAGAACGACCTGAATGGTTGGATCCGCAGCCTGCATAGAGCACAGATCAGGGCAGCATATGAAGGCAACACCGAAATCACCAACTGAGTTGCCTGAATGCTAGCCTCAGTGGCCACTACCTCCTGCAGACATTGGGGCACTGATGTCCCTGGCACAAAGTCCTGAATCTCCCCTTGGTCGAATGGATACTGCCGGGAGAGAGCATCCGCATTGCGGTTAGACCACCCAGAGCGGTATTTTATCTCCAGATCGAAAGAGGCAAGCTGGGCCGCCCACTGATGCTCCACTGCACCCAGTTTGGCAGATGACAGATAGCTCAGGGGATTGTTGTCGGTATAGACTACACATCTATTCCCAAGCAGATATTCCCTGAACTTTTCTGTGACAGCCCACTTCAGGGCCACAAACTCGAGTTTCATTGAGCTGTAATTGTTCATATTGCACTCTGTTGGCCTCAACCCCCTACTGGCGTAGGCAATGGGTCGCACCTTCCCATCCTGCTCCTGAGACAAGACCGCACCCAAGCCACTGTAACTTGCATCCACCTCAAGTATAAAGGGGAGGGTGAAGTCTGCATAGGCCAGGACAGGTGCAGTGCCCAGCTTCTCCTTCAGTGCCTCGAAGCTGTGCTGACATTCCTCAGACCAGGCCTCTGAAAACCCCCGTTCTAAGCCCCTCCGGGACCTACTGCCTCCTAGCTCTGCCACCAGTCTATGCAGAGGAGCTGCCAAACGGGCAAACCCCTTCATAAATCAATGGTAGTAGCTTGCAAAGCCAAGAAAAGATCGCAGCTCTGGAACAGTAGTGGGGTGACGCCAGCTGGCCACAGCATTGATTTTACTTGGATTAGTTGCCACCCCATGCCTGGAAATGACATGGCCCAAGTAACGCACTTCTGGTCTAAAGAAAGCACATTTCTCTAACTTGGCCTTAAGGCTCTCAGACTGCAGGCACATCAGGACCATTTCCAGCCTCTGAAGATGTTGTTCAACCGTACCTGAGAAGACCACAATGTCATCCAGGTAAAGGAGCACCGACTTACACTGCTCGTCCCCAAACATCTGCTGCATCAATCGCTGAAAGGTGCTAGGGGCGTTACAAAGGCCAAACGGCATCCTGTTCCACTCAAAAAGCCCGAATGGGGTACAGAATGCCGTCTTAGCTCGATCTGCCTCAGTTACCAGGACTTGGTTGTAGCCACTAGCTAAATCCATAGTCGAGAACCAATGAGCACCTGATAGCATGTCCAGAGTCTCCTCGATGCGAGGTAATGGAAAGGCATCTTTTCGAGTCTTGGCATTCAGCTGCCGATAGTCCACACACATTCTAAGGCTACCATCCTTCTTCTTCACAAGGATTATCAGAGAGGAATATGGACTGCAACTCTCTCTAATAATTTGGGACTGGAGGAGCTGGTTGATATGAGCCTTCACAGCCTCATAATCAGAGGGTGGGATACGTCTATAATGTTGCTTAACCAGGGCTTCATCTAGTAAGGGGATATCATGGGACATGAGGGTAGTGCACCCCAAGTCCCCCTCGTGTGCCGAGAACACAGAGGAATACTTAAGCAACAAAGACCGTACCTTCTCCTGCTCAGAAGCCGTGAGTGGGGAAAGATCAACATCCCTAATCTGGGTCTCGACCACAGTAGCTGCTAGCTGAGAACTGGCAGGCTTGGCCAGGATAGATCGAACCTCCACAACCCCTGGCGGTAAACTAACAATGAACACGTTCCACACACACCCCAATCTAGTACGGGGGTATAACACTACTGCACTAGTGTTCACATTAACCACTGGGATGTACACAGTTCCTTGACTCACCATCGCCATAGCTGGAGAAGCCAATTGCCCCCCAGGTAACCCAGAATCCACAGGCTCAAACAGGACATTGGAGCCAGAATACTGGCTAGAGCATGTAGCGGCCACCACCGTAATGGTTCCCCCTGGGACCCAATAGGGTCCTCGGCCCCGCACACTAACCTTACCAACTTGTTCAAAGGGGGACTGGGCAACAGCCTGGTGGCAGTGCTGTAGGGCTTGAACAACTGCACCGGGTGAGTCAGAAACACAAGGCATGTTAAACAATGAAGATCCATGCTGGCCAAATAATTCCTGATAGCACTTACTAATTATATTCATACCCAGGACACCAGGGACCTGGGGAGACATGCCACCAGGAGAATCTCTGACCACTAAAATGCCACACTTCTCTACGACCTTACTGCACAGTTCCATATCAAGTTCCAAGTACCCCAAGTATGAAATATCCAGCCCATTTGCTGCCTGAAGCTGCAACCATTGACAAGACTGTAACCATTCTTGCCCCCACGGTTCAAAACTTTTGGCAAAAAAACTCTGTTATGGTGGACCCCATCGACCCAGTGTCCACCAAACATGGAACCTTAACCCCACCCATTACAACAAGGAGGTGCAGACAAGTGGACATTAAACCCCGTACTTCACTAGAAGAATGCGCAGCCATACTTGAGCCAGACAATACCCCTCCCGGACTGTGGCTCCTCAGTCTGGAAGGTGCTAGTTTCCCTGTGGCTGCCTACCCCCAGATGTTGATGGGGTGTTACCCGAGCTAGTGCACAGGGGGGCAACCACCCTCTCCCCATCACATTCCCTTGCATAGTGGCCTGGTCTCTGGCATTGTCTACAGATAACAGGCCCATCATAGGGGGAGCGATTATGCTGGGGTGCCCCCTGCAGGGTAGCAATACTACGGGTAAGTTGATTAATCTGATTCTGTTGTTGTTTTAACATCTCCTTTATTTCGTGTAGTTCTGCATTAGCTGGGGTCCCACCCCTGACATTACTTGTTACAGAACAAGAGGCTCCTGTAAGTCCAATCAGCCTATCTCCACCAGCTGGGAGGGAGAAACTTTGAGCCCTTGGTGCCTCAGGCATCCCCTCCTGCTCCCACCTAATAGCTTGCTTACGAACATCAATTTGTATCGCCATTGGCTGAAGACGGATTACTCATTTTAACTCTCACTGAAGTCCCCCATCCCGCACATGCTTAACAAACTGGTCACGTAACAAAACGTCAGCATTGAATAGACCTTCTGGTGCCCGTTGTTTAACCTTCTCCATTAACGCCCTTAATGCAATCGAGAATTCAAGCAGAGACTCCTCTTCCTGCTGCTTTCTGGAGAAAAATGCCTCCTGCAATGCTACATAAGACTGTGGGCAACCATACAACTCCTGTAATATTTCAAGGATTTTCTCTGGATCTTCTTTTTCAACCCTTGACCTATACCTTATTTCCTCCTTAGCTTCCCCATCCAAGTGATCGAACAAAAAAAATGCTTGGTCAGCGGTGGACAAATGGCGAACACACATACATGCCTTAGCTTCCTCTACCCATTCATCTATACCAATACCCAAATTACCACGGAAAATCGGACATTTCTTTTCTCATGGAATAAACACCAACTGTTCAGTATTCTGTCCTACTGCTGGGCCTGAGTTAGCTACAGCTGCTGCTGACGACATTTCACCCAGCGAATTAGCCATATTAGTTTGTCTTTGTAGCCACTCGTTCTCAGATCTTAATTGAGCTACCAAGTCCCTCAGCTGTTGCATTTCGTCATCCATTGTGGTCAAGCAAGAGAAATTCCACCAGTATAACTCAAAACAAATAAACCAATAACTTACAATAGATGAAGGGTGGTCACCAACCAGATAAACAGTTCCTGCAACTGGATGCTGTTTTGTCTCTGAAAAATAACTTGCATACACATATATTTAACACTTTCATACACACATACAACAATAACAAACCCAGAACAAAAAAAAGAAGAATCTGTCTCTGCTTTTATGCAAATCCTGCTGGCTACACCAAAATGTAGTGGCGTGAGGGTAGGTTTAACAATTTTCTGAGTAGCCAACTACGCCACCTTGGAAGTGATAGCCCCGAAGGACTAATTAGGATCGCAGTACCTCAAAATCACCAAGTGAGAACACACAGGTTCGTTGCAATTACGAAGCAGAGACAGAATTCCACAAACACTGATTTATTAACAATCACAACACATTACACTGAAATAAGCATAAAAATTACAGCTGTAGCAATACTTTACTTATCAGTTTTTAAAAGAACACATACTTAAAACTACATTAGGGATATATGGGTGGAATTGTCCCAATTAGCTACATACCAGCAGATGACATCAGCTCAAGCGCAGGGAGTACGCAATAATATGAATGTCCAACCTACCGCAACCTGTAGAGTGGATATGGTTCAATTGCATGCAAGTACTAAAAGTAGCAACAACTAAAGACTGGTACATCCATTTTACATACCATCGCGAAGGCACAATTCTTTTACGTCCTGTCCTCAACTGATGCAGCAACTCAGTTTGAACCAACACACAGCCAGTGAAGCTTGAGACATGGGAAGACCACTCCATGCAAACAACCCCTTCCACGGAAAGGAAATACCTCCGGCTGCTACTCCCACAAAACAGTGTAAGCCAAGAAAAAAAAAATAACTGAGAACCTGAACACACACACAATCTGTGCTGCTTATATTGGATTCAAGACTCTGCAAGGAACAAAAGCTCACCCTAATCACTAATTGATTGCCCCGCATTCGGTGCAGTTTCATTAGTGATGCGTCTTCAAAGGTGGAGTCACAGTCTGTCCCATTACACGTGCACTGGTGTGGTTCAGCGAGTCATGCGCTGCCATGGTTCAGCATGCCGTGCGCTGCCATGGTTCAGCGTGCCATACACTGGTTTGGTTCAGGATGTCATGCGCTGCCATGGTTCAGCGTGCCGTGTGCTGCCGTGGTTCAGCGTGCCATGCACTAGTGTCGTTCAGCATGCCGTGCACTGGTGTAGTTCAGCGTGCCATTCACTGGTTTGGTTCAGCGTGCCATGCGTTTCCATGGTTCAGTGTGCCATGTGCTGCCATGGTTCTGCGTCTTGTGTGCTGCCTTGGTTCGGTGTGCTGTGCCCTTCCCTGCTTGAAGAGGTGTGCTTGGGCACAGTTCAGTTGAGTTCACAGTATGCATCAGTATGATTCCCCAAGTGTGGAACTTGAACGCGGTATCATGCACTTGTCAATTTATTTGAGAATGTTTAGGTTAATAATGGATCTGGTTCTGACCTTATTGATGAAAGTATTTTGTCGTCAGTCAGTAACACAACAAATTATTCCTTCAACATCAGCTGCCTCCGTAAAACCCTTCTTATGTTGTCAGTGTGATTTACTGAAAATCCCTGTGTTCCATAATTGATAAATCTGTATGGCGTGTCAGAGGGCTGTGTGTGACATCACACAAAGTGACTCTAACTGAGCCACAGTGTAATATATAGATTTAGGCACAACCTAAAAGTGGAGCTCCCATCTGTTTCTGGGTTGTAGAATTTTCTTACATCATAGCCAGTCTCTTTTGTTTTATTTCTTTACTGGCTAGCACTGACCACTAGGTGGTGTGTATGACTGGTAATTACTAACACTGGCCACTAGGTGGTGGGTATGACTGGTAATTACTAACACTGGCCACTAGGTGGTGTGTATGACTGGTAATTAGTAACACTGGCCACTAGGTGGTGTGTGGTAATTACTAACACTGGCCACGAGGCGGTGTGTGGTAATTACTAACACTGGCCACGAGGCGGTGTGTGGTAATTACTAACACTGACCACTAGGCGGTGTGTATTACTGGTAATTAGTAACACTGGCCACTAGGCGGTGTGTGGTAATTACTAACACTGGCCACTAGGCGGTGTGTGGTAATTACTAACACTGGCCACTAGGCGGTGTGTGGTAATTACTAACACTGGCCACGAGGCGGTGTGTGGTAATTACTAACACTGGCCACGAGGCGGTGTGTGGTAATTACTAACACTGGCCACGAGGCGGTGTGTGGTAATTACTAACACTGGCCACGAGGCGGTGTGTGGTAATTACTAACACTGGCCACGAGGCGGTGTGTGGTAATTACTAACACTGACCACTAGGCGGTGTGTGGTAATTACTAACACTGGCCACTAGGCGGTGTGTGGTAATTACTAACACTGGCCACTAGGCGGTGTGTGGTAATTACTAACACTGGCCACTAGGCGGTGTGTATGAGTGGTAATTACGAACACAGGCCACTAGGCGGTGTGTATGAGTGGTAATTACGAACACTGACCACTAGGCGGTGTGTATGACTGGTAATTACTAACACTGACCACTAGGCGGTGTGTATGACTGGTAATTACTAACACTGGCCACTAGGCGGTGTGTATGAGTGGTAATTACTAACACTGGCCACTAGGCGGTGTGTATGAGTGGTAATTACTAACACTGACCACTAGGCGGTGTGTATGAGTGGTAATTACTAACACTGACCACTAGGCGGTGTGTATGAGTGGTGGTACACGTACACAGACAAACCACAAAAAATCGACTCGATGGGTTTACCATTTTTTCTTAGGTATGTTGCTCCGCTCGCGCAGGCCTTTGGCCCGCACGGGAGCTCTGCTAAAAACACTCATGTACTTGATGGTGTGTTAGAGCACGTTTCTTCAACACAAAAAAGTTGCCTTGTTATAACGTGTGTGAGGGCCAGTGGAGGGAGTAGGGAAAGGGGCAATCATACCCGGGCATGGTACAAAGCAACCATGCCTAGTGTGAGTATGCCATAATTTGACATGGGGAAAAAAAAAAAACACACAAGACCAGGGATTTTTTCAGCAGTTTTAATAAGTGCATGTTGTGTATTGAGAGGGGAGGCAGTTGTGTTTTACATCTCACACTGATGCGACACATATTAATAACTGTGTGTTTACTGAAACTTATAACCAGAAGAGTGAACAAAAATATCTCAGATGTGCTGTGGACTGGAGGTTGGAGACTGACAGGTTAACTCATTGCTTCACTTCCAGTAATGTTAGCTCTCTAATTACCATCAACTTTTTAGTCCACATTCTCCTCATTTACTCAACAGTCAAATGTTTTTCAGGTGTCTTTCCTCGTGTTATATCAACAGTGGAATTGGCATCAAACTCCATTCCCCAGAATGCACCATGACCTACAGACATGGCCGCCATGGACTACACTTCCCAGGAAAAACACTCGCGGTCATGTTCAAGTGCTCTGATGGCTGATTGCACACACCTGAACTCAATCACACACACACACACGATATAAAGCACATGCAAAGAGTCACTCAATGCTAAGAGTCGCTCAGGGTTGTTTATTGCCTGAGGTCCCAAGCCTCGTTTATCCAGTATTCTTACCTGGTTCTTGATATTATTTATGTTCTCTGGTTTTTGAATTCTGTTCTTTGTCTTGTTAAGTCTGAGTTTTCGATTGGATTCCATTGTCTTCAGATTTGGGACTTTTTTACTTGTCTACTTTAATAAAGCATTTACCTGCAACTGCACCTATCTCTGGCACCTGTCTGTTTTCAGAGACAGTTTTAGATCACAAAATGTTCTTGTGAAATATTTTGAAACTGCCACCCTGGGGGGAGGGGGTAAATCCAGGCTTCCAGGTATCATCAGTAAAACATTGCATTGCAGCATTATCACTGTTACTACATCCCATAATGCAATGTGGTCAGTTTGTTTATAAAATAAAAGCCCAAGTAAAAACTGCAATGAAGTCTGTAAATGAGAAATAATAAATATTCACTTTTTTTTTTTCTGTGTTGAAAAACTTTGCTTTGGTTTTTATTGACTTTTATGTGCGGACTTATTCCTGTGTACATAGAAGTTATTGCTGCATTATTTATGTCCTGACAGCAGTGTGTGTGTGATAGATCCTTCATCTTGGGTCCAGGAGAAATGTTATTTCATCTCACTGTGTACTGCACACTGCATCTGGCTGTGATGGTCATAAATTTCTATCTGAACATGAATCCAGTGAGGAGTATGATTTAATATTAGGAGGATATTTTAGAATACAGTCATGAGGGAAAAAAGAGAAACTACATTGTCATTTAATTGTGTTTATTTATCAGGGCCTAAATATGCTATGGTCCTCAAAAAAAAGTGGACACCCTTCCTACTTCCACAATCTTTACGAGAGAAATTAGCAGCCCGATGTTACTAATGAAATGGACAAGCTTTTGTTAATCAAGAAGTGTGATTCCCTCTTTAAAAGCAGAACTTTTGGATGTTTGGTGTTCTGGAGCACTCAGGTGTGTGTCTACAACCCCAATTCCAAAAAAGTTGGAACACTGTAAACTGTAAATAAAAACAAAATGTGATAATTTGAAAAATCTTGGATACCCTATATTTCACTGAAAATAGTACAAAGACAACATATAAAATGTTAAAACTGAGAAATGTTATTGTTTTCTGAAAAAGTATATGCTCATTTTGAAGTTGATGTCTGGAACACAGTTAAGAAAAGTTGGGACAGGGGCAACAAAAGACTGAAAAAGTTGTGTAATGCTAAAAAAAACCTAAATTGTGTAATTGGCAACAGGTCAGTAACATGATTGGGTATAAAAAGAGCATCCCAGAGAGGCGGAATCTCTCAGAAGTAAAGATGGAGAGGGGTTCACTGCTCTGTGAAACAATGCATGGCCAAACAGTGCAACAATTTAAGAATAATGTTCCTCAATGTAAAACTGCAAATAGTTTGGGAATCACATCATCTATGGCCCATAATATCATTAAAAGATTCAGAAAATCTGGAGAAATCTCTGTATGCAAGAGACAAGTCCGAAAACTGACATTGGATGCCTGTGATCTTCAGGCCCTCAGGTGACACTGCATTAAAAGAAGACACGTGTCTGTAGTGGAAATCACTGTATGGGCTCAGGAACACTTCAGAAAACCATCGTCTGTGAAAACACTTCATTACTGCATCCACAAACGCAAGTTAAAACCATTTATAAACAATATCCAGAAACACTGCCACCTTCTCTGGGCCCGAGCTCTTTTATGATGGACTGAAGTGAAGTGGAAAATTATCTGATGAATCAAAAGTAGAACTTGTTTTTAGAAATCATGGACCCCATGTCCTCCAGGCTAAAAAGGAGAGGGACCATCCGGCTTGTTATCAGTGCACAGCTCAAAAGTATTCAGCATCTGTGATGGTATGAGGGGGCATTAGTGCACATGACATGGGTAACTTGTACATCTGGGAAGGTATCATTAATGCTGAATGACATATACATGTTTCAGAGCAATATGCTGCCATCTAGACAAAATCTTTTTCAGGGAAGGCCTTCCTTCTTTCAGCAAGACAATGCCAAACCACTTATTGCACATATTAAAACTGCATAGTTCTATAGTAAAAGAGTCCAGGTGCTAAACTGGCCTGCTGCAGTCCAGACCTGTCTCCCATTTAAAACATTTGGTGCATTATGAAGCACAAAATACAACAAAGGAGACCCCGAACTGCTGAGCAACCAAAATTGTATAATCAGGCAAGAATGGGACATTTCTCTTTCAAAACTAGAGCAATTGGTCTCCTCAGTTCCCAAATGTTTACAGAGTGTTGTTAAAAGTAGAGGTGATGTAATAGTGTTAAACATGCCACTGTTCCAACTTTTTTGAAATGTGTTGCTGACATCAAATTCAAAATGAACATGTATTTTTCAGAAAACAGTAAAATTTCTCAGTTTCAACATCTGATATGTTGTCTTTGTCCTATTTTCAATGAAATATAAGGTCTCCATGATTTGCAAATGATCACATTCTGTTTTTGTTTACAGTTTAGACAGCATCCCAACTTTTTTGGAATTGGGGTTGTACATCCTGCCAAGAAGAAAGGACATCAGCCATGATCTCAGAGAAGCAAGTGCTGCTGCTCATAATTTGGGAACCCATCCTCATCTGAGTGACAGCAGACAGTGTGATTACAAATAACTTGCTCCTATAATTGTTTGCAAAATTGCATCTGAACAAACCACAACATGTGCTGGAACAATATCCTTTGGACTGATGAGACCAACATGAAGACATTTGGTCATCATGAACAATGCTATTTTTGGCAAAAACCAAAGACAGTGTATCATCACAAACACCTCATACCAAGTGTGAAGCATGGTAGTGGAAGGGTGGTGACTAGGCCTCGTTTTGCAGCCACAGTGACTGGGAATCTTGCAGTCAGTGAGACATTGGTGAACTCTGCTTTATACCAGAATATTCTTGAGACAAATATGAGGCCATCTGTCCACCAGCTTCAGCTGGGCTGAAATTGTATCATGCAATAGAACAGTGATACCAAGTACACCAGAAAATCAATATTTAATTGGATAAAGAAAAAAAAAACATGGTGCTAGAATGGCCAAGTCAAAGTCTCAACCCCATTGAGATGATGTTGTGGGATCTTAAGAGAGCTGTGATTAAACAAATGCCCTCAAATATCAATGAACTGCAGTAATGTTGTAAAGAGGAGGAGGCCAAAATGTCTCTAAAATGATGCAATGGCCTGATAAACTCCTATTTTACAATCATTAAAAATTCTCAATAGTTAAATGATTTTGATAAACGATGTATTTATGCCAGTTATGTCATCTGAAAAGCTAACTCAGTTTTGGGGGGGTTTTTTCGCCATCCTCAAGCCTTAAAGAGCTTTATCTCTGCAGCTTGTCCATCTTCAGCCACTGAAAGTGAACATGTTTAGTGAGACAATAAATTAAAATTCTATGCATCAGTGTGACATCATCCTGAGGAGCAGCAAGCACACATGAACCTGACTGACAGATCACACGGACATGGGGGATTATACCGAATAATATTTTATCACATAATTAACATAACTGGGCGGCATGGTGGTGTAGTGGTTAGCGCTGTCACCTCACAGCAAGAAGGTCCGGGTTCGAGCCCCGTGGCCGGCGAGGGCCTTTCTGTGCGGAGTTTGCATGTTCTCCCCGTGTCCGCGTGGGTTTCCTCCGGGTGCTCCGGTTTCCCCCACAGTCCAAAGACATGCAGGTTAGGTTAACTGGTGACTCTAAATTGAGCGTAGGTGTGAATGTGAGTGTGAATGGTTGTCTGTGTCTATGTGTCAGCCCTGTGATGACCTGGCGACTTGTCCAGGGTGAACCCCGCCTTTCGCCCGTAGTCAGCTGGGATAGGATCCAGCTCGCCTGTGACCCTGTACAACAGGATAAAGCGGCTAGAGATAATGAGATGAGATGAGATTAACATAACTGTAAAGAAGAGTGTGTGGTGTCCAGAATACACAGAGGATCAGGACAGGAAACCATGGCCAAATATGGAGAGTAGGACACAAAAGAGGATAAAATGTTACACTTTATTCTGTTACACTGAGAATAAAACTCACTCTTCATCCTGTAATGCTGAAGACACACACACACGAACACACACACACACACACACACACACTGAAAGACCCATATGACTTCATGTTTATTACACATTCAGTGCTCTCTCTCCTCCTCACCTGTCTCCTGTGTTCTCTTCATCCTCGTGTTATTGCAACTGCACAGATCAATTTCTATCATAATTGCAGGTGAGATGGGATTTAACTGAACACAGGAGAAATCAAACCTCAAATCCCAAGTGCACAGAGAGATAATGTCCTGTCACACATCAGATTTTTAGTCTATGTGTGTTAATAGACAGGTAGGGTGTGTTTTTGTGTGTTAAAGTACAGATGAGTTACTCAGTGCGTTTACATGCACATAGAGAAAATCAAATTTCTGCTGTAGCTCGACTGAAATCGAAGTTCTAAATGCCATGGAAACACCTTAGCTTGGCTGAAATCGAACCGAACTGGATTTCTTGTAATCGAGCTACGCGACCTAGATTATGCGATTGTAGCCGAGCTACTTAGTGCATGTAAACCCTATTGAGCTACGTAGTCGAGCTACTTACTTCAGCACTGCCCCTTCCGGAAGTGACAAGTGACGAGACCACAAGCGGGAAACACAACAGCCTCGGTTGGCATGACAACAGTAGTAGTAGCGAGCAGCAGAAGAGGTCAGGAGGAACAAGGAGAACGAACGTCGTCGTTCTTCTTGTGAACACAGAACTGATAACTTTTGTTTATACTCTTAAATAGCTCTTCTTCATGACGACAACCGGAAGTGTACCAACACGATGGGGCGTGTAGCGCCACCTGTGGCTCGGGTGCACAATGTACCTCACACAATAGCTCGATTTCCTTGTGTGCATGTAGGATTGGATTTCTCTGGCACCCCTGCTGGGACCCTTAGCTCGATTACCGACAGTAGCTTGATTTGGATGTGCATGTAAACACACTGACAGAGACACATCACCATTTTCCTCGTCCGTTGCTGAGGGTCAGAGATTAAACACAACAGGAATCATTCTGCTATCTTTAGTTTTACACCAGCAGCATTAAAGCCAGCCAGAAAGACAGACATTTCACAGTTGAGATAGCTTCAGAGAGCAGCAGAAGGACTGCATCCACTGTGTATCATTTGAGTTTATTTTTCTGTTCACTGGACCTGAGTAAAAATGCAGAAGACATGGGGGAAGTCATGGCCTCATGGTTAGAGAAGCAGCTTTAGGACTAAAAGACCACTGGTTTGATTCTCTCAACCAGCAGGAATGGCTGAAGTGCCCTTGAGCAGGACACCAAACCCCCAGGCTGCTCTGGACGTGTTGTACATCGTTCTGAATAAGAGCGTCTGCTTAAATGTAATGAATGTACTGTAAAAGACAGAAGCAGCACTTTGTGTGAATTATTTTTATTTTATAAAGTATGACAATAAAATCAGAAACTGATGGAAATTTATGAAGTGATCATGATCTTGAAGGTTAAAGTGTATTATAGTGTGTTCCACTTTAAGCTTATAAAGTTTACACAGTATAAAGTTTATAAAAAACTCCACACACTGGAAGATAAACTTCACAGTGCTGTGGGAGAAGGAATTAAAATTAAACTCTTGACCGAGTGTAAAGTGAGAAATGAAGAACATGTCATTGTGACATGTCTGAATGAAGAGAATGCTCAGGACTCCTGACCCACTTTACTGTTCTAAATTTTTAATAAAGGAAAAAGTTTATTAAACTGTCAGAGTCATCAGCACTGGGGTTACAGAGGACACACACACACGAATCAGTTTTGTTTTATTTATATAGAGTCATCCTGTGTAAATATGAGCTCATTTAAAAAACAAAAAAACACTTGACTCACTCTCGTACGTCTGCTGTATCACTTCTCAAACTTCTGATCACATGGCATATTTCAGAACAGTGGGCGGATGTGGCAGTGGGGGCGTGGTCACATTTCAGCTGTGAACGGCCAGGGGGCAGGTTGAACCAGCAGGTAACATGTGATGGTGCATGTGTGTCGAATTACTGGCTGTCTTAACCTGTGTCTCTGTGTCTCTTTCAGACAGTCAGGAATGAGAGAGAGAACGCGCGCTAGCTGTGTCACCCCACGTGTGTGTTTGTTTGTGTGTTAGCGGTCACTGAAAAGTGAAAAATAAAAAGAACACACCTGTTCTGAAGCCTGCTTTCACTTAGCTCACTTCTGTTTCCCACAAGTTAGAGAGTTATTACAACAGAGCTTAGCTATACCTGCACATAGTGTTTGTCACTGCAGTTTATATGAGGAGTCTCCACATACTCACTGTTCACACACACACACCTGGAATGCAGGGTGACTAACATCTTGTCCTTCATCTCCCATTAATCGACCAACACACACACACAGAGAGTGAGGCTGAATCCAAAGCAGTTTCATGTTCCCCTTCACCTGCTCACTCTATAACTACATATGCTGACTACAAAGTGCACTACATGAACATTAAACACCATTTGAGATTCAGCCTGCCAAAGATAGTTAACACTAAACACTCACATGTGGCTTTTATGAAGGGGTGTGTGTGTGTGTGTGTGTGTGTGTGTGTGTGAGAGAGAGAGGAAGCTCACACTTGTCCGTCTGTCATCCCCATTAGTCTTAATAAACATGATGCTGCAAATTAAAGCTTCCATCTGCTGCAGGTCATGTCTCCATTTGTCATTTTATCTCAGCACACTCTTTACATCTCTCTCTCTCTCTCCCCCCCCCCCCTCATTGTTTACAGCAGAAACAAAATTGGCTGAGATTTTCTGCTCATAAATATGCTGAAGGACTGGTGCTGGAAAACTCTCTCTCTCATCACAGATCAGCAAAATACACAGATGTGTGCTGTCAAAATATAAATCACTGGTCGCATAAACACAAAATGGCGGAAAGAGAAAAGAACAATACCAGAGCTGAGTCAGGTCTCTGCGCGCGCGAACACACACCTAAAAAAAAAAACTATGATTGAACTCAACTTTATTTTCTACTGAGATGGAAAATCAGATAAAAAGAGAAAAAAAAAAAAAAAGTCTGTGCTGCTGATAAAACTGAGCAATTGTGCAGATTTGCACCACGATAAACTAGTGGCTCCAGACTCTCTTTACTCATGAGCTACATTAGCAACATAGCTCCAGAGAAGTAAAGTTAGATGTGTGTGTGTTTAGCATTAATGTGGGCTTGTCATATTTGACCCTAATGTTCACTTTGTCCCTTTGACACTGAAGCTAAAACCTTCAGTCTGATTAATATTTTAGCTCATGCCCACAATCTCTCTCTCTGTATACAGTGTAAATCCTTGTGTAGTGGCACTCAGCTGGGTTTGTTATTTTTAGCCATAACAGTGTTAATTAGCCAAGTGTTGGATCGTCCTGCCTTCAGCTAATGGAAGCAGAATTGCAGCTCGCGCACCTCCATTAGCACAGGTTTACAGCATGAAACACATTACACACCTCTCTCTCTGTGCCTGTCTGACTCTGTACAGTGTCTCTCTGCCCATTCGCTATGATCTAAATTTATGCTGCGTTCATGTGCTATGGGAATTATGGTAAATACCAAACGCCGACATGGAAAGCACACATGAACGCCCCCTCTTGTGGTATTTTCCACTGGGCAACTCGTAGAAAATTTTGATACACGAGTTGCCGAGATGAGATGAACTTTAACCTTTTCAACATAGCGGCGAGCGGTACAAGACACTTGAATGTTAAGCATTGTACGCTACTAAAGTTTTTTTTTACTAGTAGGTAGTTTGTGTCTATGCAATGTTGCGTCATTAACAAGTGTAATATAATACGTTAGAAATCCATTTCCTTTAAAAATGTGTTGTTATGGTTTGTTTTTACCTATCCAGAGCAGACGCTATTGCTAATGATAGCTAACTAACTATTGCTAACTTGAATCTGGTCCACCATCTTTAATTTGTCAACAACAACAAAAGCATGTGAACACAACACACTGGTAAATACCACTTCCCAACTGGAAAATATCATCTTCCCATAGCACATGAACGCAGCATTATATACGCATTTCTGCAAAGCTTCTTTCTAGGAATATTCATTACTAAAGGTGTTTATAAATAAAACTCAATTTGTTTTTGCTTATAAATGTTAGGATGCAGGCACTTACAGATGTAATTGCAGGAAGAAGCAGCAAGCAAAGTGTACTGAACCAAATCATGAAGCAAAAGTTGTAGTCAGAAGGCAGGTGAGGGTCAGTCAATCAGCAATCAGAGTGATGTAGGAAAAACAGGAAGCAAAAATGGTGAAAGGATAGCAAGAGTCAAAGAACAGCAAACCAGGCAGAGAATAACAAAGGCTCAGTATGGACTGGGAACTCAGAACAATACTTCACGTTGACACTGTGTGAGGGAGAGATGTAAGTAGCATGGTGGTGATGAGTAAATGAGCAACAGCTGAGTTCAATACTCTGGTGACCTGGATTGTGGATTATTTGACTGGCAGACCACAGTACGTGCGCTTGCCTGGGCAGCCAAATTTTTTTAAGATGTCACAGAGTAGCTCAAGATTTGTGGTGTTCAAGGCTTTGAAGATATCAACACATGCCATGAAAAGGTCCTGATGTTATTTGCGGCACATTTCTTGTAGCTGTCTTACTGTGAAAATCTTATCCATAGTATTCCGATTCTTCCTGAAACTACACTGTGTATCTGGCAACAGATGTTCTGTTAGGTTTTCCACCAGCCTGCATCACATTAATTTTAGCTAGGACCTTGCCTGCAACAGCAATATGCCATGACTGTTGCCACAAATGGATTTTGTTAACCTTCACTTTGTAGAAAGTGACAGTGTTGGCATCCCTCCATTTTGAGGGACACTCTCCAGGTTCCAGACCTGCATGGTGTATTGGTGGATCATTCTGGTGCACAAGTAGCCACTTTTGTTTAAAGAGCTCTGCTTGGATACTGTCACTGCCAGGAGACTTACTTTTGAGGGAGTTGAAAGGTCGATGGGTGGTCAAGGGTTTGAATTGTGATATTGTCACTGCCAGGGGACTTGAGAACTTTCACCCTGGAGCCTTTTCTCACTAAGAGCAGCGATGTCCACATTGTAGCACCTCAGTTCCTCAGCAATCAGTGGGGTCCTTTTGATGAGGTCTGTTGCAATCCAGGAGAGTCCTGGCATTCCATGTTGCCAGTTTGAGAGGGGTCATTTTCTTGTTTGAACCACAGGATGGCATTCCTGATAGCTGTGATAAACCAATCCTGGTGGCAAGGGGGAAACCCAAGATGACCAGACCTCCATCATGGCTGTAGGACGTAGTTGGAGCACCAGTCTGTCAGAGGACTGCCTAATGTGTGCTGCCAACACATTGCATTTCTATCAGGGCATGCTCCCCTCACCTTTGTCTCAATAGGCTTACCCACAAGGCAGCAGGGCAGTGGCTGGCCATGGAGACCCCCTGGGAACCACTGCAGCTCTGAGATCCCCCACCAAAGTTAGTCTGGAGCTGCAAAGCACTCAGTTATTGTGCTTGGTCATGGGGAGGCCTGGCAGGAGTGGCTAAGGAGAGGTTGTATACTGGCAGGGGGAGATTTACACACACTGCTGCTTCCCTGTTCACCTTAACTCCCAGCCAGCAGCCGCAGGCTGTAACGAAAAGTTAGCAAGCAGGTGGGAAGCAAGCATGCATCTTCCCTCTAACTACTGAATGACTGCACTAGTTGCATCACGTCACCCTGTGAGCTAGGCTCAAACACACACACACACACACACTGCATGCTGCTCCTTCAGACACACATTCATAATCAGCTGACTGTAGTGATCTAGTGATCACTCACATAGCACTGAGTGGCAAGAAAAGAGATGGAGAGCGCACGCACACACACACGGACTGAAATGAGTATTCGGATCGTGTCTGTCTCTCATATCAGTCACAAACCAGTGCTAATCCCTTACAATCACTTCAAAAGGTGTGTGTCCAAGTGAGAGAGACAGACAAACAGGGAGAGAGATAGAGAGAGAGAAGGATTTGCATTCAGAAGGCTCTTCACAGCCAAACAGTTTTACTGAACACAGATTTTTCCTATCTGCTTCCTGATTGGCTAATGTCAGCATATCTGACCCCTCCCACTTCAATAGCACTGACTCCACCCAGTTCATGGCTCTATGTCAATCATTCTTGTCCATGCCTGTGGCCCCATGGCCCCATGTTTCAGGAGAATGTCGAATGTCTTTTGGAGTTCAAAGCAGTATTCTTTACTTCCAAGAGCCCTATTTTTCTGAGTTACTGCTGCTCTCTGTCAATAAACAGAACACTCTGCTACATGCTGATCTCATATCAGATAATCAGACTCATTGTTTTCCAATTCTTAGATTAGATTATTCTCTCACCAGATCAGTTCTCTGAACAATCAGTTTTTGAGTCTCTAACAACTGTGCAGCTTTGTGCAACTAAATGACAGCAAATCTGAAAGTATTTTATTTGCCCACCGACAAAAAGCATTCTCTGAAGGTTTTTTTTTTTTCATATGTTCTCCATATTTTGGACCTTATACCAGAAATCTTGGTGTCATTTTTGGCTCTGATTTTAAATTTGACCAATAAATAAACACAGTTGTTAGGGGTAGCTTCTTCCAATTCAGGACTATTTGAAATATGAAGTCATATCTCTTGCCCCAGGTCAGGAGAGCAATTGTTCATGCTTTTATTTCATCTTGCTTAGATTACTGTAATTCACTGCACACTGGGATCAGTCAGTCAGACTTAGCCCATCTACAGTTATTCCAAAAAGATTCAGCATGATTTTTAACTGGTACAAAGAAGAGGAACCCTATCACTCCTATCTTGACCTCCCTCCATTAGCTCCCAGTTCAGTACAGATCCAGTTTAAGATTTTGTTATTCATTTTTAAAGCACTGCATGGCCTATCTCCTTCTAGCCAATTTACTAACTCCACTTAATGCACCAAGATTGCTGAGGTCCTCTGACCAGCATCTTTTGTCCACTTTGAGGTCACAGTTGAAAACAAAGGGTGACTGTCCATTTGCAGTAGCAGCACCAAAGCTGTGGAATAGTTTACTGTTGCACATTAGGCTCTCCACTTTGAAGAAGAAGAAAAAGCCTTAATTTGTCACATGCACACTCAAACACAGTGAAATTCATCCTCTGCATCAATTGTACTCTTCAAATCCACACTCAAAACTCATTTGTTATCAATTGGATTTAATGAACGGTGGCATGGTGGTGTAGTGGTTAGCACGGTCGCCTCACAGCAAGAAGGTTCCAGGTTCAAACCCAGCGGCCGGCGAGGGCCTTTCTGTGTGGAGTTTGCATGTTGTCTGCGTGGGTTTGCTCCGGTTTCCCCCAAAGACATGCAGTTAGGTTGACGTGGGGTGGCCTTGGGCTGAGGTGCCCTTGAGCGAGGTACCGAACCCCTGACTGCTCCCTGGGTGCTCTGGTGTGGCTGCCCACTGCTCTGGGTGTGTGTTCACTGCTTCAGATGGGTTAAATGCAGAGGATGAATTTCACTGTGCTTGAAGTGTGCATGTGACAAATAAAAAAAGGTTTCTTCTTCTGAACCTTAAATGTACCACTGCAGTCTGTAAATCTGTGTGGGTTTTATGCCTCTAATTATTCTGTTTTATTATAATGGTTTTATCATATTTTATTAGTTTTATCTAATATTGTTTTCATTTAGCATATTGGTTTTGGGTTTGTTTATTATTATTATTATTATGATTATTATTATTTCATAATTGATGGATCTGTCTCTAATAGTATTCTAGGCATGTTGTACCACAGAACGGTACTGTGTACATGTGGTGTATGTTGGTTTTATGCCTTTTGTTATGATTATATGGACTATGTAAAGCACTTTAGTCAGCATGGCTGGAGTTGAAGTGCTATATAAATAAAGTTGACAAATCAGACAGGCTTTTCTTTATCAGCTGTTCTCTATTTAGACAGATAGATTTCAGTTCAGACAGACACCCATTAAAAAAGACCCCTGTATGGTTCACACATGTCTACCACGTGTCTTCCTTATTTGGATTGGATACAGTACGTTCTGTATTTCATGCATGTTAAATAGATGTCAGTAGTTTTTATGTATGATTAAGGCCACATTCATCCAAAAAAGCATGCATGCAATTTGTAGGGAATTTGGGGTTATATATGAAGACTAAAAAGTTTTGTATAAGTCTTACATGTAAAATGTATGTGATAATATATGGTATTTGTGGAAAACATTTAAAAAAGCTATGAAATTTCACTGTTCCTAAATAAATATTTTTTTAGGTAGATTCATCTAGTAGTCCTATTAAAGTCATATATGATGTGCATCATCTGTCCTTTCTTAATATGGAGTTTGTACAATAATGTGTTTCAAATAGGAAAGTTGAGTGCCTCCTCTTCAGTCATGATATGTTCCCAGGGCTTAATTTGAGCCGGAACATGATGGAACAAGATCCAGAACCTCCGTCGTCGGATCCGGCAGCTATTTTCATTTCATTCGGTGTTCTGGCAGCTATTTAAATGGATCAGATCACCTCTGTGACCATCACAAAGGGAAAAAAAATCAAACAATAAATTAAATAAATAAGTAAATAAAAATTTGTTTAGTGTTTGGTTTTGATTTTGATATCTGTTGTTGATTTCTCTCCTATGACATCCACAAAATCTATGTGAAAGGGGAAGGGGGGGACATGGGGTGTATACTTCCGCTCAATAGAACACCGGGTTTTTTGTAGCCGTTAGCTTGCGCTGTGGAAAAAATGGCAAAAAAACAAGAAAGCTTACTAAAATTTTTCAAAGTCCCAGAACAGCCGGATCCTAAACGACCTAAAATGGACGACGTTGGACACAGTGACACTGCACCAGCACCTGCTGCAAGTGTACCAGTCCGTGGGAACAATCAAAAAGAAGACGAGAAGAATGATGATGGCGGTGAAGCTAGAAGTGTTAGTGCACCAACTGCAACCGTCAGAGGGAATGAGGATGAGGATTGGGAAGATGAGACTGGTGATGGCGGTGAGGCAAGTGGGGCTATCTGGACCGATGCCCAGTTTAAAGAAAAAAACGCCCCCCGCCTTTTTTTTTTTTTTGAGTCGCCGGACCCACCCACCTCTTGCGTTCCGGCCCGGGACCTCCCACTTCACAAATTAAGCACTGTATGTTCCCAATTAATTTCTCAAATTAGAAACTATAATATTACCATATCCCTACATATCCTTGTCATATATGATTTCAGTGAATTAATTACACAAATATGTGATGAAAAAACTTTAGTATTTATTGCTAAACAATGAGTGCTTTTGTAAATCATAAGTGACTGTAAAATGCATTCCAACATGGTATGGTAACACTGAATTAACACCAATTCTAATCTGTCCATGCCCTTTCATGGCTTTCTTTCCCTACACCATCTTTCCCAAAATGTTTCTCAAAAAAAAAGAATAACAAACACATCAAACTAAACAGTGATGAATATCAACAGGGAAAAGCTTTCAACCCTCAAACAACATCAAGTCAAGTCAACTTTATTGTCAAATATGCTCTACATGCTCGACATACAGCACAGATGAAATTTCAGTCCTCTCTGACCCACGGTGCAAACAGGCAATGCAATCAATACAAATAAAAATATAATAATTGAAAAAAACAAACAATATAAACAGTATAAACACTAGATAAGAACTAGACATAGACTAAACACTCATATACATATACACACACACACACACACACATGTAAATTGGTGCAAATAAACAAACAGTCAAGGGCACTTGAGGTATAGCAGGTAAACATGAAATAAGCAGTATAAACACACTAGCAGCTGTTAAGGTGAGGTAGTGCGGAATCGTGCAAATGAGTGAGGTAAAGTGAGATGTGCAGTCCCTGAGTTCAGTGTGTTAGTGAACGTTGAGAGTGTGTGTGTGTGTGTGTGTGTGTGTGTGTGTGTGTGTGTGTGTTTGTTGGGGGGGAACTGTGAGGATGATATGTCAGATGCTGAAGGGGGGGCAGGGGGGTGTACGGGCAGAATCTGTGGCAGGGGGCAGAGGGGGGAGGAGGGGCAGAACAGGGAGGGAGTTGAGCCTCCTGACCACCTGGTGAAAGAAACTGTTCTTGAGCCTGCTGGTTTTGGCCCGGAGACTCCGCAGTCTCCTCCCCGACGGCAGCAGACTGAAGAGACTGTGAGATGGGTGGGTGGGGTCACCTGCAATCCTGATGGCTTTGCGGGTGAGGCGGGAGTTATAAATATCCATTAGAGAAGGGAGAGAGACACCAATGATCCTCTCAGCTGCTCTCATGATGCGCTGCAGAGACTTGCAGCAGGACACGGTGCAGGCGCCGTACCACGCGGTGATGCAGCTGGTCAGGATGTTCTCGATGGTGCCTCTGTAGAAAGTGTGCATGATGGGGGCCGGGGCTCTTGCTCTCCTCAGTTTGCAGAGGAAGTACAGACGCTGTTGGGCTTTTTTGGCCAGTGATGCAGTGTTGTTTCTCCAGGACAGGTCTTCAGAGATGTGTACACCTAGAAACTTAGTGCTGCTCACCCTCTCCACTGCAGCACCGTCGATAGTTAGTGGAGCATGCTGGGTGTGCGCTCTCCTGAAGTCCACAACAATCTCCTTCGTCTTCTCCACATTCAGACAGAGATTGTTGTCCTTGCACCACATGGCCAAGTGGCTCACCTCACTCCTGTAGATTGTCTCATTGCCATTTTTGATGAGACCCACCACAGTCATGTCGTCTGCAAACTTAATGAAGAGGTTGGAGCTGAATGTTGGTGTGCAGTCGTGGGTCAGCAGAGTGAAGAGGAGGGGGCTCAGCACACATCCTTGGGGGGCCCCTGTGTTCAATGTGATGGTGCTGGAGGAGTTGCTGCCGACCTGTACAGTCTGTGGTCTCCCCGTCAGGAAGTCCAGCAGCCAGTTGCACAGGGAGGTGTTGAGTCCCAGCTGGTCCAGTTTATGAATGAGCTGCTGAGGAATGATTGTGTTGAATGCTGAGCTAAAGTCTATTAACAGCATTCTGACATATGAGTCTTTTGTCTCCAGGTGGGTGAGGGCTGAGTGGAGGGCAGTGGAGATGGCATCATCGGTCGAACGGTTGGACTGATATGCAAACTGGAAAGGGTCCAGGGCAGGCAGACTTGATATGCCGCATGACTAGCCACTCGAAGCACTTCATGAGGATGGGAGTGAGTGCGACAGGGCGGTAGTCATTGAAGCAGAAGGGAGACGGCTTCTTCGGGACTGGGATGATGGTGGTGGTTTTGAGGCACGTGGGGACAACAGCCTGGCTCAACAAGATGTTGAAGATGTCTGTAAAGACATCTGTGAGCTCCTCGGCACAGTCTCTCAGGACACGACCAGGAATGTTATCAGGACCCAGGGCTTTCTGTGCATTTGTCGTCCTGAGAGCTCTCCTCACGCTGTCTGAGGACAGCGTCAACACCTGGTCGCCGGGAGGTGGTGGGGTCTTCTGTGCTGTGGTGCTGTTGTCTGCCACAAAGTGAGCGAAGAAGTTGTTCAACTGATTCAGCAGAGACATGGAGTTGTCACAGGTCTGCGGCGAGGGCTTAGTCTGTGATAGTCTGAATCCCCCGCCACAGGTTCCTGGTGTCTCTGCTGTCATTGAAATGGTCAGCAATGTACCTGGAATACTGTCTCTTGGCCACCCTGATGCCTCGTGGCAGATTGGCCCTAGCTGTCCTCAGGCCCACCTCGTCCCCAGCTCTGAAGGCAGCTTTCTGAGCCCACAGGAGCCTGTGGACTTCCCCTGTCAGCCATGGCTTCTGATTGGCCCGAATGGAGATGGTTCTGGTGACCGTAATGTCATCCATGCACTTCCTCATGTAGGCAGTGACGGTCTCCGTGTACTCCTGGAGATCTGTGATGTTGCTGTAGGTGGCCACCTGTCTGAACATGCTCCAGTCAGTGGTGGAAAAACAGTCCTGGATTGCCTCTGAGGACCCCTCTGGCCACACACGTACCTGCTTTGTAGCTGGTTTGGTGACTTTAACCAGCGGCCTGTATGCTGGCATTAGCATAACAGTGGAGTGATCTGAGGCCCCAAGGTGGGGAGGAGTAGGGCTTTGTTGGCATCTTTATGCATGGTGTAAACATTGTCCGGAGTATTGTTTCCATGTGTAGGAAAGTTGATATGTCCATAGAGTTTTGGAAACACGCTCTTGGGGTTTGCATGGTTGAAATCCCCAGCCAGGATGAGGAAAGCATCTGGGTGGGCTGTCTGCTGCTCACTGATGTGCTGATAGAGTTCATTCAGTGCTTCACTCCTGTTGTTATTGGAGCCGGGATGGATGTATAATGCTACCAGCAATATGGCTGTAAATTCCCTCGGCAGATAGAATGGCCAGCACTTAATAATTATAAACTCCACCAGTGGTGAGCAGTGTTTGCAGACCACAGCAGCATCACGGCACCAGGCATCACTGATGTAAACACAGAGTCCTCCGCCACGAGTCTTCACTCCCCCCGACTCGCACTCTGTCTGACCGGTAGCATGTTAGCTGGGCTAGCTGAATGGCACAATCCAGGACGCTGTCATTAAGCCATGTTTCCACAAACACAAGGACACAGCACTCACTCACAGACTTAAAAGATGAGCGGAGCAGGTGGACATAATCCAGCTTATTGTCCAGCGAGCGTACGTTGGCCAGAGTGATGGTAGGGATAGCCGGCCGGTGAGGGCTAGCTGCTAGCCTAGCTCAGATACCTCCGCGCTTGCCCCTCTTCTGCTTCCGCATGTTCCGCCTGTGGCGCTTCCATTGCGGGCTGGATCCAGGAGTGGGGGTCGGTGGTTGAGCAGGCCTCCAGAGCAAACCGTAGTCGCATAGCACTTCCGCGTCCACTGGATTTATATCTGTGAATATAGTTCTGCGGATGTCGAGCAGAAACTCACGGGAGTATGTGCACCTTGAGACTGATGGACGCGACAAAGACGAACAGATACACACTGTTTTAAAACACAAAAAACATGAAAACACCATTCTGTTGGGACAGAGAGGAGCCGCTGCGTGTGTGCGCGCCTCCATCTTGGAATCAAAAAATTTTGAATTTTTTTTTTAATTTAAAAATAAAAAATAAGAAACATTAATGTTTCTTGAAATTTCTCAGTTTTCTTCTTCCCTCTTAGCTCTGTCAGTTCGGCACTGATTACAGACCCAATGCTTGAAGGCAACAAGTGAGGCCATTTTGGCAATGTTGCTCCTTTGAGATAAATGAAGACAAGACAAAACATTTCTCTTACTGGGAAGCAAAGGGTCTCACAGCTGATGACACAATGCATCAAGTAAGATAATTCAACAGCAGCATCCCCACAGTGCAGTAATATAACATGGACCAAAGGTTCATATCCACAAAGACAGACTCACTTTACCTAATCACAATGCTTTTGGCAGATTTTAAACATACTGTAGATTGCATCCACAGTGTTATTCTGTAGTGCTTGACGTTGTGCCCCAGAATCCCTTGATTTGCCATAAAGTTTGCTCCAATTTCATCTTGGACATACTGCTGTAAGGAGCGTCCTGACAAAAGATGAGGCAGAGTTGGTATTCTGAGCCATAGCCCAAGCCAGTCTGTCAGTGAAGACACTGGACCCTGGATCAATGTCCACCTGTTTTTATATGTGCACAAAAACTGTTTATTATACAGTGTTTCAAAGGCTGCAATGGTTTCTATAAAAATATCGAGCAGACATATTACCAAATGATACATTTATTTAGTAAATGCAATTTCAAATTAATCATTGTGCAGTGAAAACTGCAGCCTTTATTGACTTCAAATTAACCACACTACCTCTTCTGTGGACACTGCCTTCAGTGTGAGGGGTGATGGGTCATACGAGGTGATGGTCCTTCTGGCACTGTATCCATGTTAGAGGGTGATGATGATGACAATAACTTCAGGGCCATCTTAAATTCATTTATGATCTGTAGCTTTAAGGACATAAAATAATACAAAATAGGATATAATGGTTAAGTAATCTAGGGTGGCACAGTAGTGTAGTAGTTTGCACTGTTGCCTCACAGCAAGAAGGTTCTGGGTTCGAGCCCAGTGGCTTTCTGTGTGGAGTTTGCATGTTCCGTCTGTGTGGGTTTCGTCTGGGTGCTCTGGTTTCCCCCACAGTCCAAAGACATGCAGGTTAGGATAATTGGTGGCTCTAAATTGACCGTAGGTGTGAGTGTGAATGATTGTTTGTCTCCATGCATCAGCCCTGTGATGACCTGGTGACTTGTCCAGGGTGTACCCTGCCTCTCGCCCATAGTCAGCTGGGATAGGATCCAGATTGCCTGCAACCCTCTACAGGATAAGCAGCTACAGATAATGGATGAATGGGTGGTTAAGCAATACCTTTGAACTCAACTATCCATTCCCTCTCAATGGTCATGCAATAAATTCAGTGTTAATGGGTAAAATGATGAGTTCATCTTACAAAGCCCTGTAATAACAAAATGTTAGACAGATAGGAGAACCTTCATTCACCACAACCATAAAACAACCATAATGCATACCTACTCAGGAGCCTGGATTTTAATTTGTCATTTTCATTCCTTAGTTGTTCATTTTCATTCCTCAGTTTCTTTAAGCTTTTTCTAGAATGTTTTTCAAGGTTGCTGCTTGAGAAGTTGAGTGATATTCATCAACATCTGGGCAACATTTTTCTGTGTTTTTTGAATTACTGTCCTGTCAGAAGATAAGCTTATGAAGGGCATGAGAGGAGTACCTGCTTGGTGAGATGGACTTTGGAGGTTCCAGGCATGAGGCAGTATACTCCTTTAAATATCTCGGTTCGGCCATCAACCAAGCAGATCTCATATCGGAGGAAATCCAGCTGCGCATTGCAGCAGGAGCTCGATGTGCTTGGTCGTTGAACAAAACTCTAAGAGTGCGAATATTATCAAACGCAACGAAACTCCAGATTTATACCACTATCATAAGACCCATAGTGTTATATGGGTGCGAGACTTGGAGAACTACAAAAGCACTTGAAGAACGACTGAACGTATTTGAACGAAGCATACTGCACAGGATATGGGGCCCAATTCAAGACGAAGAAACCGGGGAAAGGCGGATCTTGCATAATCAGGAGCTCATGGATCGCACTTGCATACCGCCGATTGCTGACATAGCACTGTCGTATTGACTTAGATGGGCTGGGCACATCGTGCATATGGACGAAGATGTGCTCCCAAGAAGTGCCATGATTGGTCAGCCCAGAGGCCGACGGCCCATCGGTTGGCCACGAAAACGGTTGGCCGATAACGTCAGAGAAGACATGGCACAGCATGGAGTGCCACCCGTTGCCTGGATGGAAGTGGCACAAGATCGACAGCGCTGGTGACATCTGGTCAGAGCGGCTAGGGATCACCACGGTCCGAGGGCCCCGGAGTAAGAGTAAGAGTCCTTTCAGAAGAAACCTTTATTCGTCACATGCACACTTCAAGCACAGTGAAATTCATCCTCTGCATTTAACCCATCTGAAGCAGTGAACACACACACACACACACACACACTCAGAGCAGTGGGCAGCCACACTAGAGCGCCCGGGGAGCAGTCAGGGGTTCGGTACCTTGCTCAAGGGCACCTCAGCCCAAGGCCGCCCCACATCAACCTAACTGCACGTCTTTTGGACTGTGGGGGAAACCGGAGCACCCGGAAGAAACCCACGCAGACACGGGGAGAACATGCAAACTCCACACAGAAAGACCCTCGCTGGCCGCTGGGCTCAAACCTGGAACCTTCTTGCTGTGAGGCAACCGGGCTAACCACTACACCACCATGCTGCCCACGCCCATTTCTTTGGAATCTGTGAAGGCCAAGGAAAAAAAATATGTCTAGGATTTGTAATAACATGAAATTAAAAGAGTAAGTTGACATAAAACTTTCATGTTTCCATGAAGGTCTACAGCCATGTCCTGTATTTGCAAGGTCTGAAGAGGCCTTCATTGGGACTAGTCCAAGCAACATTTAGAGTGAAAACATTACAGTGTTTTTCTTTAATCAGATGAATGAACTTTACAGTAAAGAAAACATTTTAAATTTTGTGTGCCTTAATATTCTTTTGTATTTGATATTTGTGGCAGCGGGGGCATGGTCAAGCTCCGGTCTGTGACAGGAGGGCGGAGTTGGGGGAAGGTAAGTGGCAGAATCGCTTCACCTGAGTGTAATTAACCTGTGTTTTGTGTGTGTTCTCCCCAGTAAACCGCGCCCTATTTAAGGAGGGAGAGTGAGAGCAGAGGGGAGTTGTTGCCGAGAGGAGATTACGGCGTGATTGTGTGTGTGAATCTCCGAGGCTTGGTTGAGTGTTAGACTGAAAAGTTTAGCAATAAAAACCATATATTGCACCCTGATCTCTGTCCTGCCGTCTTCTGTGCTCCACCCACACGTCGTTCTCGCTACAGTGGTGCCGAAACCCGGGAAGGTGGAGCACCTGTCCTGCAGCCCCATGGAATCCTCCCCGTTCGCGGACTTGGTCCACGCCCTCGCCACAGCTCAGCAGAGCCAGCACCAGGCACTCATCACGCTTCGGAAGGAGCAGGAGCGCCGCTTCGAAGCCCTGGTGCTGGCTCAGCAAGAAGACCGAGAGGCGTTCTGGCGCCTCCTCGCGTCGGCGGGGTCCACCAGTGCCCCGGCTGCGGGCCCATCTCCCATCACTTTGACCAAGATGGGCCCGCAGGATGACCCCGAGGTGTTCATCGCGTTGTTTGAGCAGGTCGCCGAAGCCTCGGGGTGGCCGATGGAGCAGCGCGCGGCGCGCCTCCTCCCCCTCCTGATGGGAGAGGCGCAGTTAGCCGCACTACAGCTCCCCGCCGACCGCTGGCTGGCCTACGCCGACCTTCGCCAGGCTGTCCTCCAGCGCGTGGGGCGCATGCCGGAGAAGCAGCACCAGCGCTTCCGCGCACTGCAGATGGAGGAAGTCGGCAGCCCGTTCGCGTTTGGCCAGCAGCTCCAGGACGCCTGCTGGCGGTGGCTGAGGGCCGAAGATCGCGACGCCGAGGGAATCGTCGACCAGGTGGCGCTGGAACAGTTCATTGCCCGTCTACCCGCCGGAACTGCGGAGTGGGTCCAGTGCCACCGCCCGGCGTCGCTGGATCAGGCCGTAGGACTGGCGGAGGATCATCTGGCGGCTGTCCCGGCGGCAGGACAACAGATGACGTCATCTTCTCTCTCCTCTTCTCTCTCTCTCTCTCTCTTCCCCCTCCTCCCGTGTCCCGTCCTCGCCCCATTCCCCCACCATGGAGGCGGGGGCCGGCTCCACCCCAGCCGGCCCGCTGCACCCGTGGTGCCCTCCCGTTTCTCCCTTCTGTGTCTGTCTCTCCCCCCCTCAGGTGAGTGACCCTCCAACCACAGCTGCAGAGGGGAGGCCCAGGCCGGTTTGCTGGCGCTGCGGGGAACCGGGCCACCTGCAGCAACAGTGTGCCGCGATGGAGGTGGGGGCGGTGGTGCGGATCCCCGACGCGCCAGAGGCTGCCCTCGATCAGGCCGGAGCATATCGCATACCGGTAAGTGTACAAGGGGCGACATATCAGGCGTTGGTGGATTCGGGTTGCAATCAGACCTCGATCCGCCAAAGCCTGGTGCAAGACGAGGCATTGGGGGGAGCACAAGGGGTGAAGGTGTTGTGTGTGCACGGGGATATTCACAGCTACCCGTTGGTGTCGGTCCACATACATTTCAGAGGGGACAAATCCATAGTGAAGGCGGTGGTTAATCCTCGCCTTACCCACTCTTTGATCCTGGGGACTGATTGGCCGGGATTTCGGGGGTTGATGGCACACCTAGTAAAGAGTGGGTCCTGCCGATTATCAGGGGAGGGTCCCGGTGTCGCTTTGGCTGGAGCTGCGGTTGCAGAGCCGTCTACGTCATCTCCGCGACAGAGTGAGGAGCCCCCGGCCCCTCCTCTTTCTGTTGGGGAATCCCTTGCGGATTTCCCACTGGAACAATCGCGGGACGAAACTCTGCGACACGCGTTTGACCAAGTGAGAGTAATCGATGGTCAAACGCTCCAGCCGAACGCCACCCCGTCCTTCCCCTATTTTTCCATTTTAAAGGATAGGTTATACCGAGTGATGCAGGACACTCAGACGAAGGAGCGTGTCACCCAGTTGTTAGTTCCAAAGAGCCACCGGGAATTGGTATTCCAGGCGGCTCACTTTAATCCCATGGCGGGACACCTCGGGCAGGATAAAACACTCGCCCGAATAATGGCCCGATTCTATTGGCCAGGGATTCGCGGTGACGTCCGTAAGTGGTGTACGGCGTGCCGCGAATGCCAGTTAGTAAATCCAGCGGCCATTCCAAAAGCGCCCTTGTGCCCCCTACCATTAATCGAGACCCCGTTTGAAAGAATTGGGATGGATCTCGTTGGGCCATTAGATCGGTCAACACGAGGGTACCGCTTTATATTGGTTCTGGTGGACTATGCAACGCGATACCCGGAAGCGGTGCCCCTTCGCAATATCTCCGCACGTAGTATTGCAGAGGCCCTCTTCCACGTCATCTCCCGGGTCGGAATCCCAAAAGAGATTCTGACTGACCAAGGCACCTCGTTTATGTCACGAACACTGAGCGAACTGTATGGGCTACTGGGTATTAAGCCGATCCGCACCAGTGTGTATCACCCACAGACGGACGGTTTAGTGGAACGGTTCAATCGCACCCTCAAGAATATTATCAAAAAATTCGTAAGTGAGGACGCACGTAACTGGGATAAGTGGCTCGAACCCTTGCTGTTTGCAGTGTGAGAGGTCCCCCAAGCCTCCACGGGGTTCTCCCCGTTTGAATTATTGTATGGGCGTAAGCCGCGCGGCATCTTAGATGTTCTGCGGGAAAATTGGGAGGAGGGACCTTCACAGAGCAAAAATGAAATTCAACACATTATGGATCTGCGCGCAAAACTCCACACGCTCACCCACCTAACTCAGGAGAATTTGCGGCAGGCCCAGGAACAGCAAACCCGCCTGTACAACAAGGGCACGCGCCTTAGAGAGTTCACTCCAGGAGATAAGGTACTCGTCCTGTTGCCCACGTTGAGCTCCAAATTAATCGCCAAGTGGCAAGGGCCCTTTGAGGTCACACGGCGAGTCGGGGACATCGACTATGAGGTTAGGCGAACGGACAGAGAGGGGGCGCTATAGATCTACCACCTCAATCTGCTGAAGCGCTGGAACGAGGAGGTCCCCGTGGCGTTGGTGTCGGTAGTTCCGGAGAAGGCAGAGCTGGGGCCGGAGGTCCAAAAAGGGTCATTGGCATCTCGCACCTCTCCGGTCCCCTGTGGAGACCACCTTTCCCTGACCCAACTCACGGAGGTCGCCCAGTTGCAGGCCGAGTTTTCGGATGTGCTTGCACCCCTGCCCGGTCGCACCAACCTCATAGAACACCACATAGAGACACCCCCGGGGGTGGTAGTGCGTAGCCATCCTTATAGATTACCCGAACACAAAAAAAAGGTGGTTCGGGAAGAACTTCAGGCCATGCTCAAAATGGGCATCGTCGAGGAGTCCCACAGTGACTGGAGCAGCCCGGTGGTCTTGGTTCCCAAGGCCGACGGCTCGGTCCGGTTCTGTGTGGACTATAGAAAAGTCAACGCAGTGTCTAAATTCGACGCGTACCCAATGCCTCGTATTGATGAGCTGCTCGATCAACTAGGCACGGCTCGCTTTTATTCGACACTGGATTTGACAAAGGGATATTGGCAGATCCCCTTGACTCCATTATCCCGGGAAAAAACGGCCTTTTCCACACCGTTTGGCTTACACCAGTTCGTCACACTTCCGTTTGGGCTGTTTGGGGTGCCCGCTACGTTTCAGCGGCTGATGGACCGAGTCCTCCGGCCCCACGCCACCTATGCGGCCACTTACTTAGACGATATCATCATTTATAGTAATGACTGGCAGCGGCACCTGCAACACCTGAGGGCCGTCCTTAGGTCGCTGAGGCGGGCGGGGCTCACGGCCAACCCGAAGAAGTGTGCGATTGGGCGGGTGGAAGTACGGTATCTGGGCTTCCACTTGGGTAACGGGCAGGTGCGTCCCCAAATTAATAAGACAGCAGCGATTGCGGCCTGCCCGAGGCCCAAGACCAAAAAGGGGGTGAGACAGTTCCTGGGGCTGGCTGGCTATTATCGTAGGTTTATACCTAATTATTCGGACGTCACCAGCCCGCTGACTGACCTCACTAAAAAGGGGGCGCCAGATCCGGTCCAGTGGACGGAGCAGTGCCAGCGGGCTTTCTCTGAGGTAAAGGCTGCACTGTGTGGGGGGCCACTTTTGCACTCCCCTGAATTCTCTCTCCCTTTTTTGTTACAGACGGATGCGTCGGACAGAGGGCTGGGGGCCGTTTTGTCCCAGCAGGTGGGGGGAGAGGATCGCCCAGTATTATACATCAGCCGGAAGCTGTCAGTGCGTGAGGGGCGCTACAGCACCATCGAGAAAGAGTGCCTGGCGATCAAGTGGGCGGTTCTCGCCCTCCGTTACTATCTGCTGGGGCGCTCTTTCACCCTCTGTTCGGACCATGCGCCCCTCCAGTGGCTCCACCGCATGAAGGATGCCAACGCGCGGATCACCCGTTGGTATCTAGCGCTCCAACCTTTCAACTTCAAGGTGGTCCACAGGCCGGGGGCGCAGATGGTCGTGGCGGATTTCCTCTCCCGTCAAGGGGGGGGGAGTCGGCTGCGGGCCGGACGGGCGCCCGGCCTGAGTCGGGCGGTGCGGGTATGTGGCAGCGGGGGCGTGGTCAAGCTCCGGTCTGTGACAGGAGGGCGGAGTTGGGGGAAGTTAAGTGGCAGAATCGCTTCACCTGAGTGTAATTAACCTGTGTTTTGTGTGTGTTCTCCCCAGTAAACTGTGCCCTATTTAAGGAGGGAGAGTGAGAGCAGAGGGGAGTTGTTGCCGAGAGGAGATTATGGTGTGATTGTGTGTGTGAATCTCCAAGGCTTGGTTGAGTGTTAGACTGAAAAGTTTAGCAATAAAAACCATATATTGCACCCTGATCTCTGTCCTGCTGTCTTCTGTGCTCCACCCACACGTCGTTCTCGCTACAATATTATGTAATGGAAGTTATACTGTTGCCATGATAATGAGTTTCATATTCCATATCCAGGACCTGCCATTGCAAAGACAAAATGTATTTAATTTGCATGAGCAGCACTGGAACAAATTGTTACTTTCACTCATGGTCTTTCTACTTTATTATTATTATTATTATTATTATTATTATTGAGTGGCACGGTGGTGTAGTGGTTCACACTGTCACCTCACAGCAAGAAGGTTCTGGGTTCGAGCCCCGTGGCCAGCGAGGGCCTTTCTATGTGGAGTTTGCGTGTTCTCCCTGTGTTTGTGTAGGTTTCTTCCAGGTGCTCCGGTTTCCCCCACAGTCCAAAGACATGCAGGTTAGGATAATTGGTGGCTCTAAATTGACCATAGGTGTGAATGTGAGTGTGAATGGTTGTTTGTCACTATGTGCCTGTGATGATCTGGGGACTTTTCCAGGGTGAACCCCACCTCTCACCCATAGTCAGCTGGGATAGGCTCCAGCTCGCGACCCTGTACAGCAGGGGTCTTCAATCCTATCCACAAAGGGCCAGTGTGGCTGCAGGCTTTCATTCCAACCAAGCAGGAGCTACACCTGATTTCACTTGTTTAATCATTTCACCCTCGTCTCCAATCAACAATCAAGTGAGCCTCCAATTTGGCTGTAATGAAAGCCTGCAGCTACACCGGCCCTTTGCGGATAGGATTGAAGACCCCTGCTGTACAGGATAAGCAGCTACTGTACAGATAATGGATGGATGGAAACTGTCTGATAACTATGTGAAGCTTTGTCTGATCATATGTACCAAATTTTGTGAAAAAAGGAACATAATTTGTTGCCTGTGAAATTTTTTTTTAATTGTGTGATAAAATCTACTATGGTGGCTCTATCAATTATATTGACTTGTAAAGTTGTCATTTCTAATCCTTGGGAACTCCTATGGTACCAGCTGACACAATGATTTTTTTTTTTAAGGCAAACTCAACAGTTATTAGCCCAACCACATTTTAGCTTATTGCAGAGCCCCCCAACAGTCAAACGGCAATTTTTTTTTTTTTTGTGCTTCCTGAAAACGAATCTAAGTACCAGGCATCGTGTTGATACATCAAAGTGTTGCTGGGATATGATCTCACTTTCCGTTTGCTGGCTTCACCGCTGATTTCAATTGGTGGTGACCGACAAACATTTTTGCATCGAAAAGGCAACACATAACTTTTGTGAGGCTTGGTCTGAAGATCGTCTGTGCCAAACCGAGATCTGAAGGTTAGTTGATCAAACAGCTTGTTCTTTTAGAGAAGAAAAAAAAAACAATTAAATAGGATGTGTTAGAGAGGAGGTGGGGTACACCCTGGACACCTCCTCTCCTCTCTATCACATCCTATAGCTGGGATAGGCTCCAGCTTGCCTGCGACCTTGTAGGACAGGATAAGCGGCTACAGATAATGGATGGATGGATGGGTGATAGATAGGACACATCAGAAAGGACACAACAGAGAGGACATGACAGAGGACATTGTAGAGAGAACATGACAGACAGAACATGGCAGAAAGGACATGGCAGAGAAGATATGACAAAAAGGACATGACAAAGAGGACGTGAGGATGTACGGTACCAGATGTGATCTCGGAAAAAAACAAAATTTAAATCAGATTAGAGTGTAAATAAGCACTTTTTTTCTTTAAAACTGACACATCAGACTCTCTGATCATGAGTTCTGTCTCACACACAGAAAGAAAAGAAAAAGACAACAGAAGGACAACTCTTGAGTGTGTTCACTGTAATACCCCAAATATTCATCAGAACAAAACAAAGTCAAGACAGGAACAAAGATGTTTAGGACACTGGCTCTGTATCTGATCTCTGAGTGTGTGTGTGTGTGTGTGTGTGTGTGTGTGTGTGTGTGTGTGTATGAATGTTGCCTCACGCCGCTGTGTTCCTCACGCTGATCAGTGTGGTCACTTTAATGTACGACTCACTCTCCTCTCTCGGTTCTCTGTCAGAACATTTTAGCAGCTCATTCAGAGGGAAGGAGCTCCATTAACTCTATTATCCTCTACACACACACACACACACACACACACACTGCAGTGTGAGGTCAGTGGAGGGCAGTGTGCTCTCACTGGGGCGTGTTAAAGTGCTGAAATGAGTGTGTTACAGCAGGAAACACAATGTTTAGTAGAATATCCAACAGACCCAGACACTATGCACCTCCAAAATCTAAATCCAGTGGCAGTTCAGGAGGCATGTCTGATCGGAGAGGTGGGCGGGTCTATGTATAAAATACTGTATATACACTAGGGCAGACTAATGGAGTAATAAATTCACTCACAGCTGCTCTGTGGATGTTGACCAGTTGGGAAGAAAAAAAAGAAAAAAGCAAGAAAAACAAAAAAAAAACAGTGAAGAGAAATAAAAAAACAAACAAACATAAGCCTCACAGTGCTTCACAGTTGTTCCAGGTGAGACACGGATCTGTGTAGCATGTAAGTGACTGTATCATCTACCACAATGTACAACTGATAAGCAAGCTGTAAAAGGTCCATATAAGGATTTATCATCAGTCTGAGGTGGGCCAGGATGAGCCTTTCCAGTGTCTCCAGTAGATGAGAATGTCAGTGCCACCAGTCTGTAGTCATTTAGATCCTTTAGCTGTGCAGAATTGGCACTGATACTCTCTCCAGGCTCAAACTGAGATTGAAGATGTGTTGGACCACCCTACACAGCTGGTCTGCACAGACTTTGATTACTTCGGAGCTAATATCATCTGGTTCAGCAGTTTTCCACACCATGATCCTCCTCAGTTCTTTTCTCACCTTGTCAGAAGAGAGGAAGGAGGTGGAAGGGAAGGTGAGGGTGTCCGAGGGAGCCACATGAAAAGTGTTTCTAATGGGGGTAGTGGCCAGAGTATAAGGCCCTGTCCACATGGCAACGGATTCAGGTGAATCTGATAAAATTTTTTATCGTTTCGGCCTGGCGTCCACACGGCACCGGTGTTTTGGGTGCCCCAAAATGATATTTTTTGAGAACGGGTTCCAGAGTGGAAAAATCTGGCAATGGCGCCGTTGCGAAGTCGTCTGAATGAGTAGAACGGATTTGTTTACGATGACGTCACAACCACGTGACTGGAACAAGCAGCACTCTCGTGCGCATCATTCGTAACAACAACAGCAACAATGGATAAGAATCTTTATTATTGGATAAGAATCTTTTGAAATTGTTTACACGTTAACCTGACTGACCTGCCAGACAGACAATTTACACCTGCTTTGATGAACAGAAAGTACAGCCTTCCACACAAAGCAACAGTTACCTGACTATAATGGAGGCAGAGGGGAAAAGGGTCAGAAGACCCTTCAACAGACTGTTTTGTATGAACCACTGCATTGCATTCACTTTTGTATTCAGCTTTTCTTTTAAATAAACAAGTAACTGAACCATTTCTTGAATTTCTTTTTTTATTGGATAAGACTGCTTTTCAAAATGTTCACACACAATATAAAAAGTTATATAAATTATATAAAAATGCTTTTCAAAATGTTCACACACAATAAGAAAATTAAGTTATATAAAACTATGCACACTAATAAAACTAATTTGTACACACAGAAGGCACGATTTCCTCGCGTAGTCGCAGCCATCTTCTTCTTCTTCTTGTGTGTTTGTTCCTGAGTGCTTCACGCCGGGTAGAAGAAGGGGTTTATGTGCATGCGTCCTACTTCTTCTATTACTCTGGTGTCTCCGATGGGACCGTCTTACAGCGCATGTAGAGGTGTGGCATATGTATTGCATCTTTTTCAGCAAGCGTTGCGTTGCCATATGTACCTGATATTTTATTGATCTGTTGCCCATGTGGACGCGACATTTTTTTTTACCCGCTAAAAAAAAAAATCTCGTTGCCGTTGTCGTGTGGATGTAGCCTAAGACAGCTGTGGAGGGGGTTGTACAACCCCGATTCCAAAAAAGTTGGGACAAAGTACAAATTGTGAATAAAAATGGAATGCAATAATTTACAAATCTCAAAAACTGATATTGTATTCACAATAGAACATAGATCAAATCAAATCAAATCAAGTTTATTTGTATAGCGCTTTTAACAATAAACATTGTCGCAAAGCAACTTTACAGAATTTGAACGACTTAAAACATGAGCTAATTTTATCCCTAATCTATCCCCAATGAGCAAGCCTGTGGCGACGGTGGCAAGGAAAAACTCCCTCAGACGACATGAGGAAGAAACCTCGAGAGGAACCAGACTCAAAAGGGAACCCATCCTCATTTGGGCAACAACAGACAGCCTGACTATAATATTAACAGTTTTAACAGGTATAACCCTCAACTGTCCTCATGGGGCCGTCCTTCACAGGAGCGGTGCGATAAAACTCCGACCAGACACAGGGCACCAGGATGGATCAAGCAGGTCCGAGGGGCAGAAGAGGCCAGCATCTCAATCCCAGGATCAACATGTAACTCAGAGGAACAGATTGGGGGGGGGGGGGAAAGAAAACACATTGTTAGGTATGCCCTAAAAATGACAAGTATTAAATCTGTGTGGTAGGCTCGCAGAGACGAGAGTCTTTACATCAGGCATAACACACAACAATGGCATGTTAATATGGTAAAATATAACATGACCTGCTCTGGCTGGATGCTTGATTGGGTGATGGGAGCACACTCCTCAGCAATGATGAGATGCAGATGGGACCCTTAGGGCTGGCCAAGATAATTCAGTTACATTTCACCGGGTCTGGGACATGCGACAGAAGTCTGACGGCCGATTTCCTGCAGGCTACGATAGCCAGTCGAGGTCTCCAACATATAACATATGACAACATATCAAATGTCAAAAGTGAGACATTTTGAAATTTCATGCCAAATATTGGCTCCTTTGAAATTTCATGACAGCAACACATCTCAAAAAAGTTGGGACAGGGGCAATAAGAGGCTGGAAAAGTTAAAGGTACAAAAAAGGAACAGCTGGAGGACCAAATTGCAACTCATTAGGTCAATTGGCAATAGGTCATTAACATGACTGGGTATAAAAAGAGCATCTTGGAGTGGCAGCGGCTCTCAGAAGTAAAGATGGGAAGAGGATCACCAATCCCCCTAATTCTGCGCCGACAAATAGTGGAGCAATATCAGAAAGGAGTTCGACAGTGTAAAATTGCAAAGAGTTTGAACATATCATCATCTACAGTGCATAATATCATCAAAAGATTAAAAAAAGATAATCAAAAGATTAAAAAAAGAAGTAGCTGGGTTTTATTCACGAGCCTGATGGCATGGAGGGGGACCTGTCTTTCAGCCTAGTTGTTTTGGCTGCAATGCTCCTGTAGCATCTTCCTGATGGTAGCAGCATGAAAGTTATCATGGTGATTGCAGTCTGAAGCCATCATGGCAAAACGGTTTGTATCAATTGTCCAAAGCTGTCTCCTAAGTGTATCTTTCAACTGTCCATACGGACCTGTCCTCCACACACAGGAGTGATGAGAACTCCAGCCAGAAGTAGGGCATCAGGATGGATCAGGTGGGTCTGACGAAGTCAGGATGGATCAGGAAGAGTTGTCACCTTCGTTCAAGTGGAATCTGTTTTTTTTTTTTTTTCCCCCACTTGAGCTGTATACTGCATCCTCTCCAGCTATTCCACTGTGTAAGGAATGTAGTCATCATGCCTGCTGTTGTCTCCCTCAGTGGCCACGAAGACTCCAAATACCAGGAGCTATTTTAGTTTGGTTAGCAGGGGATTTGTTATAAAAGTCGACAAATTTGACAAGAATGTAATCACACAAATAAAAACAGAAAGAAAAAGAGTAAGAAAGATGAGAGCTGCTGCAACAGGCTGCCTTCCGGATAGCACCATCTTGGATGGGTTGTTCTTTCAAGATAAATAACATGTAAATAACATCTGTGCACTGTGGCAGAGTGAGATCATCGCAGGGTTGACGCACAGAGACAAACAACCATTCACATTCACACCTATGGTCAATTTAAAGCCACCATGTCTTTGGACTGTGGGGGAAACTGGAGCACCTGGAGGAAACCCACACAGACACGGGGAGAACATGCAAACTCCGCATAGAAAGAACCCCATCGGCCACTGGGCTTGAACCCAGAACCTTCTTGCTGTGAGGTGACAGTGATAACCACTACACCACTGTGCTGCCCATATGGTATATTAAATTATTATTTTGCACATTTATTTTACTGATTTAATTTAATTATCAACAGTGTAGTGTTAAAAAAAAATCATTGAAGCTGAAGTGTGTGTGTGTGTGTGTGTGTGTGTGTGTGTGTGTGTGTTCACTGTGCAGTGCAGTTTGACATGTTTTTTTTTTTTACTGCAAAAATAAAATATCCTAAAAATGGCAAAGCCCTGAAACAGTTTCTGCTTCATTATGGAAACAAAAACAAGTTGAGTCCTTTAAAAAATAATTATATATATATATATATATATATATATATAAAAAATCAGTGTATATATATATATATATATATATATATATATATATATATATATCACTCACGGCGGCCACAGCCGAGCCGCACGCCGGACGCTCCAATCGTGTCGATCCGCCAGGCAGGTTTTAAGCTCGGTCGTGCTGGTGGCACCAACATCCCTCCTTAGTGTGTCCACGAAGGTGGCCGCGGGACGGCCTCTGCCTCGATGACCATGTGATGGTTCCCACAGTATGAGTTTGGAGGCAGTGATGTCGCTGTGTCGGAAGCAATGCCCGACGAGACCGAGTCGTCGCCATGCCACCTTGTCTGATATTTTTGGGAGGTTGCCGTAGAGTTCCTCGTTGGTGATGTGGTCCTGCCAGCTGATGTTTAGTGCCGTGCGTAGCATTCTGGTGTAGCAGCCATCCAAGGATCTTTCAGAAGTTGACGTGAGTGACCAACACTCATAACCGTAGAGCAGAACTGACTCCACGATAGCCACAAAAAGCCTATGCTTGAGGCTTACAGGTACCCCTGACTTCTACACGTTACTCATCGAATTGAGGGCCTGCCAGGCAAGGGCCTTGCGAACCTTGATATCCTGTTCGCTGGAGTTGACCCATGAACCCAGGTACTTGAAGTCCTCCACTACTTTGAGAGCCATCCCGTCACTTGTGAGGATAGGAGATGGAAGGGTCATGTTACGTGTCATTACCTTGGTCTTCCGGTCATTGAGGACTAGCCCTATTCGGCGGCACTCTCTCTCGACGGAAGCTAGAAGATCTTGTGCCTGGGTTGCGTCATTTGATATCAATGCGATGTCATCGGCAAAAGCCAGGTCTGTAATGGCAATTGCTTGATGTCTACTTGTGCGCCTAGGTCTCACTGTGAAGCCCAGTTCTAACTCTCTGTCTTTAATCGCCATTCGAAGAGCATAGTTTAGGACGATGACAAACAAGAAGGGGGCAAGGGTATCGCCCTGTGTGTGTATATGTATATATATATATATATATATATATATATTTACACACACACACCGATTTAGTATTAATGATGAGTAAAAAATGGTATTCATCAAACCCCAAATGTACACAGTGTGCATGGCTGAATGTTAATGGATTTGTTTGTACTTGAAGACATTGAGCACCTTCCCATCATGGCATTCAGGACACTGCACACACACACACACACACACAGAGCCAGTTGCAGTGTGTTACATTTCCCTTCAGTGTTCACTCAGCAGGTGCTCGAAACAACCAGTTAATTTAATGAGAAATATGAAGAATGGATTTTAATTAATTAATGCTTCATATCTTTAGTGGCTCTTTAGTTCATCTTTTGTGGAATAATGCATTAAGAAGAGTGTTTTAGGTTTGTACACTTTATTCTTTCACAGTAGCATTGATGCTAATCAATGTTATAGAAGTTCTGTGTGTTTAGAGTGACTGAGACTTGGCTACTGTAAATTTCCTCCCCATCGATAATGAGGCCTTTCAGCAGTGTTGTGGGAATTATAGTAATGCTTTAATCTTCACAGTGAATTCCACCCAGAGCACCCTGATAACACCACTAATGCTAATTTAGCACACAGCACACAAGCTCTGGTGTGTTCCTGTATTCATTGGACTGCTTTTTGTTGTGTTGTATTTTGTGAGATGATTTGTCAAAGGAATCTCCAGCAGCAGCCTGTTGGGCAACAGAACCGGAATGTAATCAGCAAATATTAACTGTTATAGACACATCAGGGATGAGTAGCAATATATGTTGGGGTTGAGTGCAGATGCACTGGGATTTAATGACAGATCATGGTTTAAATTAGACACATCAGGGTTTATGGAGACTTCTCTGGGTTTAGTGTAGACTCATTAGGGTTGAGTGTTGGACGGAGTATAGTGCCTTTATGATGTTTATTGTCACAATGCAGCTTTACAGAAATACATAAATTTGAGGTATAAATGTTACATTTATAAATGTTTCCCTAACAAGCAAGCCAGAAGCAATGGTGGCAAGAAAAACAAAACAAAAAACCCTCTCTGAGACCACATGTGGTAGAAACCTTGAGAGGAACCAGACTGCAAAGGGAACCCATCCTCATCTGGGTGATAACAGATAGTGATTATAAATAACTCACTTCTATAACTGTGTCCTATAGAGTCAAAACATGCCTGGATTTATTGGAGACTCATCAGAGTTCATTGGAAACTTGTCTGGGTTTAATGGAAACTTGTCTGGGTTTAATGGAGGCTTGTCTGGGTTTAATGGAAACTTGTCTGGGTTTAATGGAGGCTTGTCTGGGTTTAGTGGACAAATTATGTAAATACCATTTTTAAACTAAAGGCATTAATATGAATACACAAATTAAAATGATTGATTTGCTTGAGTAATGAGTGAAATTACTCCAACATCCCAATAAGCATCTAAACCTGTGTGTGTGTGTGTGTGTGTGTGTGTGTGTGTGTGTGTGTGTGTGAGAGAGAGAGAGAGAGAGAGAGAGAAAAGAAAACTGGCTTTATTTCACACTAACATTGAGCTGCTCTCGGATTAAACACACTTAAATTGGAAAAGCTCTGAGACATGCAAAATCCCCTCATCCCCGTCTCTCTCTCTCTCTCTCTTTCTCTCTCTCTCTCATCCTTTTTCTTTTACAGTGGTAACTTTAAAATATTAAAACACTTTCAGTCCATTTGCCCATATTTTTTCCAGCTTATTCCTTTCTCATTCTGTCTTGCTCATGTTAATTCTTTGTGCTTTCCACATGAGTTTTTTTTATTTATTTCTCTTTCTTCAGTTTTATTTAAATCTTTTCTTTTCTTTCTCCACACCAGTATTTCACTCCATCTTTCTCCCCTCTCTCCAGACTGTTGAGTGCTGAGGTGTTGTGTTTGTGTTGGTTTCCTAATTAAAACTTTTTCTTGACACCTGTGCTAACTTCAGCCTCCCATGAGTTCAACACACACACACACACACACACACACACACACACACACACACACACACGCGCATCATGCTATCCCCTTGTGTGCAATTACTTTTTTCCCCTCTACTTGAGTGTGTGTGTGTGTGTGTGTGTGTGTGTGTGTGTGTGTGTGCACAGGTAAACAGCAGTTGTGATGTGTGACCAAGTGAAACACACTTCAAACACACCACAAAGTCTTTATCGTTACTCAAAGTCTTTTATGTGAGTTTCAACTTTAACAGAACAGAAAACACAGGAGTGTGTGTGTGTGTGTGTGTGTGTGTGTGTGTGTGTGTGTGTTTTAGGGAACTTAATACGCTATGGAAATAAAGCATACAAGTCAATGGTTCTTTAAAAAGACCATCAAACGACTTCAGGTGATTCAAAATGCAGCGGCGAGGGTTCTCACACGAACAAAAAGAACAGAGCACATTACTCCAATTCTAAGGTCCCTTCACTGACTTCCAGTAAGCTACAGAATTGACTTTAAAGCATTGCTGCTGGTGTACAAGTCTCTACAGTGGTGCTTGAAAGTTTGTGAACCCTTTAGAATTTTCTATATTTCTGCATAAATATGACCAAAAACATCATCAGATTTTCACACAAGTCCTAAAAGTAGATAAAGAGAACCCAGTTAAACAAATTAGACAAAAATATTTTACTTGGTCATTTATTTATTGAGGAAAATGATCCAACATTACATATCTGTGAGTGGCAAAAGTATGTGAACCTTTGCTTTCAGTATCTGGTGTGACCCCCTTGTGCAGCAATAACTGCAACTAAACGTTTGCAGTAACTGTTGATCAGTCCTGCACACCGGCTTGGAGGAATTTTAGCCCATTCCTCCGTACAGAACAGCTTCAACTCTGGGATGTTGGTGGGTTTCCTCACATGAACTGCTCGCTTCAGGTCCTTCCACAACATTTCCATTGGATTAAGGTCAGGACTTTGACTTGGCCATTCCAAAACATTAACTTTATTCTTCTTTAACCATTCTTTGGTAGAACGACTTGTGTGCTTAGGGTCGTTGTCTTGCTGCATGACCCACCTTCTCTTGAGATTCAGTTCATGGACAGATGTCCTGACATTTTCCTGTAGAATTTGCTGGTATAATCCTGAATTCATTGTTCCATCAATGATGGCAAGCTGTCCTGGCCCAGATGCAGCAAAACAGGCCCAAACCATGATACTACCCCCACCATGTTTCACAGATGGGATAAGGTTCTTATGCTGGAATGCAGTGTTTTCCTTTCTCCAAACATAATGCTTCTCATTTAAACCAAAAAGTTCTATTTTGGTCTCATCCATCCATAAAAATTTTTCCAATAGCCTTCTGGCTTGTCCACGTGATCTTTAGCAAACTGTAGACAAGCAGCAATGTTCTTTTTGGAGAGCAGTGGCTTTCTCCTTGCAACCCTGCCATGCACACCATTGTTGTTCAGTGTTCTCCTGATGGTGGACTCATGAACATTATCATTAGCCAATGTGAGAGAGGCCTTCAGTTGCTCAGAAGTTACCCTGGGGTCCTTTGTGACCTCGCCAACTATTACATGCCTTGCTCTTGAAGTGATCTTTGTTGGTTGACCACTCCTGGGGAGGGTAACAATGGTCTTGAATTTCCTCCATTTGTACACAGTCTGTCTGACTGTGGATTGGTGGAGTCCAAACTCTTTAGAGATGGTTTTGTAACCTTTTCCAGCCTGATGAGCATCAACAACGCTTTTTCTGAGGTCCTCAGAAATCTCTTTTGTTCGTGCCATGATACACTTCCACAAACGTGTTGTGAAGATCAGACTTTGATAGATCCCTGTTCTTTAAATAAAGCAGGGTGCCCACTCACACCTGATTGTCATCCCATTGATTGAAAACACCTGACTTTAATTTCACCTTCAAATTAGCTGCTAATCCTAGAGGTTCACATACTTTTGCCACTCACAGATATGAAATATTGGATCATTTTCCTCAATAAATAAATGACCAAGTATAATATTTTTTTCTCATTTGTTTAACTGGGTTCTCTTTGTCTACTTTTAGGACTTGTGTGAAAATCTGATGATGTTTTAGGTCATATTTATGCAGAAATATAGAAAATTCTACAGGGTTCACAAACTTTCAAGCACCACTGTAAATGGTACAGGGCCCAATTACCTCTCTGATATGTTGCAGTGGCCTAACCCAATCAGATCTACCAGATCACAGCAGCAAAATTTACTGGTAAAACCTGTTGTTAAAACAAAGTGTGGTGAAGCAGCTTTTAGCTACTATGCAGTACAGCTATGGAACCAACTCCCAGAGGACATCAAAAATGCTCCTGCTGTTGGCAGCTTCAAATCTAGACTAAAGACCAAGCTGTTCTCAGATGCTTTCTGCTAACTGATAAATATCATCATCTTTACGTTTTAAACTTTACTTAACTTTTACAGTCTTTGCATGTTTTACACTTTACTTAACTTTTATTCAATTTTATTCTGCTTTTTTTACTGAACTTTTACTTCATTTTATTATTTTATTTCTACTATTGTTTAATTCTTATATTATTTTTATTTTCTCTCTTCTTCGCCCTTTATTTTATGTAATTTTATTTTCTATTGTTTACTGTTTTGCCTTTACCTCTGTAAAGCACATTGAACTGCCACTGTGTATGAAATGCGCTATAGAAATAAACTCGCCTTGCCTTGCCTTAAAAGACAGAAGTGTTGATTTGAGTGCTTGATGAAGAGTTCAGTGTTTAATCTTTGTTTGAAGACACTCCAGTGCAATTTAATTTTATTTGTGTGTCACTTTTACCAATGGCTCATGACACAAAGCAGCTTTGCAGAAATATGAATATAAAACTTAAATTGATGTAAGATTTGAGACCGTGACCCAAAAAGTCAGCCATTCTGGGGAAGTTCATTCACAAAACACAGAAGGAGCCTTGATGCAGGTCTTCCTTGTTCCCTGAGAGATGGCGAGTCTACTCAACCCGTGATAGAGACTCAGAGGCAGCATAGTGCTAATTAGGGTGTGATAAGGGCATTACAATATCTGAAGGTCAGTTTTTGGTTTTATAGCGTGACCATCGTGGTAGTCTGTGAACTGAACAGTAGCATGCTCCTTCCCTCCCAAATGCTAAAGTCAGTCCCTGAATAAACCTTTAGCCCCCCCACACCAGGGTTGACAACCCATCTCGGAGAAGGAAAACTCCAAACTCAAGCCTGCAGGGTGAGGGGCCAAGACACACAGTCATGGTGAGGGAACAAGAAGCCTTTATTTATCACATGTACACTCAAGCACAGTGAAATTCTTCCTCTGCATTTAACCCATCTGAAGCAGTGAACACACACACACACACAGACAGACAGACAGACAGACAGACACACACACACACAAGTGAGCAATGAGCATAGACACATACCCAGAGCAGTGGGCAGCTATGCTACAGTGCCCAAGAAGCAGTTAGGGGCTGGGTGCCTTGCTTGAGAGCACTTCAGTCCAACCTCAGGCCACAGCTCATCTCATCTCATCATCTCTAGCCGCTTTATCCTGTTCTACAGGGTCGCAGGCAAGCTGGAGCCTATCCCAGCTGACTACGGGCGAAAGGCGGGGTACACCCTGGACAAGTCGCCAGGTCATCACAGGGCTGACACATAGACACAGACAACCATTCACACTCACATTCACACCTACGCTCAATTTAGAGTCACCAGTTAACCTAACCTGCATGTCTTTGGACTGTGGGGGAAACCGGAGCACCCGGAGGAAACCCACGCGGACACGGGGAGAACATGCAAACTCCGCACAGAAAGGCCCTCGCCGGCCACGGGGCTCGAACCCGGACCTTCTTGCTGTGAGGTGACAGCGCTAACTACTACACCACCATGCTGCCAATAATAATAATAATAATAATAATAAAATTGCATATGTAATGCACAACATAGATAGTACACATTATCAATACATATATCATCTACAATATCTATTATATACTGTATATAATATACAATATCTATATGATATACAATATACTGTATCTAAAATATCTATATTGTACAATATATGTCCATAATAAACAATATCTATAATATATTATGCATTAAAAAATACATTAAATTACAGGCATTTAGCAGAAACTCTTATCCAGAGTGATATACAACACACCCAGAGCAGCCTGGGGAGCAGGTGGGGGTTCAGTGCCTTGCTCAAAGGCACTTCAGCCATTCCTGCTGGTCCAGGGACTCAAATCAGCAGCCTTTTGGTCCCAAAGCTGCTTCTATAACCTTTAGGCCATGGCTTACCTTTATTATAGGTATTATAAAAATATCTATAGTATACAGTATCTATAATGTACAGTATACATTATATACACTATTATTATAGCATATTAACAACATAAACAGTACACAATGTACAGACAATGTGCAGGATATTTATTGACAATACACAACATACAAAATATATACACATGAAAAAAAGCTATCCTCTTAATATTATCTATATGAGTTTCAAATGAAAGACTGGAGTAAATAATCACCCCGAGGTCTTTTACTGCTGCATTTGAAGAAACAGAAAAGCCATCCAGAGTTACTGTGTAACCAGAAACTTCTAGCTGCATGTGATCCGAGTACAAGTACTTCTGTCTTGTCGGAGTTAAACAGAAGTGTGGCAGCAGGGGTGTGGCCAAGTGTCAGTTTGTGAATGGAGGGCAGGGCCAGGGAAGGTGAGTGGCAAAGTCAATGCACCTGTGGCTAATTAATGTGTGTCTGTGTTGTTGTAGTGATGGAGGATAGAAAATGAGGGAGAGAGCAGAGAGAAGGGGCTCTCCCGACCAGAACACAGGGTTCTATGGCTGAGGACTACAGTTGACTTGCTAACTTTAGGACTGCAGTTGTCATGAACAGTTTTGCACTCAAGTTTCCATCAATGAAGAGTTTATAACATCAACGAAACTGACTTCATGTTAAAACTGTTAATGTTATAGTCATGCTGTCTGTTGTCGCCCAAATGAGGATGGGTTCTCTTTTGAGTCTGGTTCCTCTCGAGGTTTCTTCCTCATGTTGTCTGAGGGAGTTTCCCTTGCCACCATTGCCACAGGCTTGATCATTGGGGATAGATTAGGGATAAAATTAGCTCATGTTTAAAGTTATTCAAATTCTGTAAAGCTTCTTTGCGAAAATGTCTATTCTTAAAAGCACTATAGAAATAAACTTGACTTGACAGGGGTGTGTATGTCTGTGTGAGTGATTAAAGCTGAAAAGCTAAGAAAGATAAGCAAAATAAAGTGTGTGTGTGTACATCAACTCCTTCCTGCCTGCCACGCTTCTGTACTCCACCTACATCAGGGACTTGTTACAGTGGTGCTGAGACCAGGGAATACAGAAGGGAACCACCACATGGAGTCCTCCCCATTCAAAGAGCTCATCCATGCCCTCACTACCACCCAGCAGAACCAGCATCAAGCACTAACCACCCTCCAGAAGAAGCAAGAGCAACGCTTTGAAGCCTTGATGCTGGCACAGCAGGAAGATCGCCAAGCGTTCTGGCATCTGCTTGCGTCAGCAGGAGCTTCGACCATCACCACAGTGGCCCCTCCTCACGTTACCCTCATGAAGATGGGCCCACAGGACTATCCGGAAGCTTTCCTCGCTCTCTTCGAGCAAGCAGCCAAAACGTTGGGGTGGCCGCTTGAGCAGCACGTGGCACGCGTTCTCCCACTTCTGACTGGCAAGGCGCAGCTCTCGGTGCTGTAGCTCCCTGCTGACAGCCAGCTCATGCACGCCGATGTGAAGAAAGCCATCCTGCAGCATGTCGGCCGCTCCCTGGAACAACATCAACAGTGCTTCCGGATGCTGATGTTGGAGGAGGTCAGCCAGCCATTCACATTTGGCCAGCAATTCCAAGACACCTGCTGGCAGTGGCTGAGGGCAGAAGACCGTGACACCAATGGGATCATCGATCTGGTGGCACTGGAACAGTTCATCATCGACTTCCGGAAGGAACAGCGGAATGGGTTTAGTGTCATCACCTGGTGTCACTAGAATGAGCCATCGAGTTGGAGGAGGACCATCTGGAGGTGGTTCCGATGGCAGGCGGACAAGGCACCTCTCCTTGTTTTCTCTTTCTGTCTCTCCTTCCCCCCTTCTCTCTCTTCCCTACCCCATTCCCCCACCGCAGAGGCAGCGGCCAGCTCCTCCCCAGCCGGCCTGTCGCATCCATGGTGTCCTCCCATCTCCCTCTTCCATGTCTGTGTCTCCTCCCCCTCAGGTGAGTGACGCCCATAATGCCGGTGCAGAGGGAAAGTCTGGGCTGGTGTGCTGGCGCAGTGGGGAGACAGAGCATCTCCAGAGTCAGAGCTCTGCAATGGAGGCAGGAGCTGTGATCCAGATCCCCAACACACCAGAGACTGCCCCTGATCAGGCCGGAACAATATCACATACCGGTAAGTGTTCAAGAGGATACATATCACGCGTTGGTGGATTCCGGTTGTAATCAGACTTCAATTCACCAAAGCCTGGTGCAAGGTGAGGCATTGGGGAGAGCACAAGCAGTGAACATGTTGTGTGTGCACAGGGATGTTCACAATTATCCTCTAGTGTCTGTCCACATTCTATTCTGGGGCCAAAAGCATAGATTACAGGTGGCGGTTAATCCTCATCTGACCCACTCACTGATTTTGGGGACTGATTGGCCAGGGTTTAAAGAACTGATGGAGCACATAGTAGGAGGTGGGTCCTGCACTAGCATGTCACGGGAAGATCCCAGTGTAGCATTGACTGGGGAAGCTGTCACAGAGCCGTCTATATCAGCATTGCGTCAGAGCGATACGAGGAGTGAGGAGCAGCTCGCCCTTCCTCCCTCTCTCAGGGATTCCCTTGAGGATTTCCCATTAGAGCAGTCGTGAGACAAGACTCTGTGTCATGCGTTTGATCAAGTGAGACTAATTGATGGTCAAACTCTCCAGTCAAACGTGACACTAGCCTTCCCATATGTTGCTATTATTAAAGCATATATGCAGAACCATGGCCTCACTTTTGTTTATAAATGCCTTGAGACCTCAAGAATGGCACAGGAATAGTTTTAAGCATTAACAATAAATCTAATATAGTAATTTTTATGATTAAAGTGTTTCATATAGGTAGCAGCCTGAGTGAATGACCTTGATGTCCATAACGTTACAGCAGGAAGGCTATCAGTCTCATCGCTATTTCTGCTATACTAAAACACAGAGCTGACTGCAACTCTGATCCTCCATTTTGAGCTAATTTATCGCCATGCCATGTAGATGTTTTGCTGGCTGGTGCAGCAACATGACAGAAGGTGGATTTATGTTGCATTAATGGCCCAAGAATGTTCAAACTGCAAAGATTTGGACGCGTTTTGCGAGAAGTTCATGGGCACATTGGACGCCTACGAAGTGGTCTCTCCTCTGCTCTGCACATTTTACTGAAGACTCATACGAGACCTCTGATCTGTTGAGAAGCGTTGGCTATAAGCCCATATTGAAAGAGGGTGCAGTACCAACAATTAAAGGAAAATAAAACTACAAGAAAAGGAAAGTATTTACTTTATTATTTTATTTTTTTAAAAAAAAGGAAAGTAAGTTCAGTTGCAGCAGTTCTCCCGGACTGTGAGCCGAGGGTTGTTGGTAAAACCCGGGACAGAATGGGATGTGACATCGCTTGGGCAGTGACCTCTCCACGGTTGTTGCTAAAACCGGTGACGTCCTGTTCGCCCTGGGTTTTAGTAATTGCCTGAGCCGAGCAGTAATGGCGGAGTACTCAGTATGGAGAAAATGGGGAATGAGTGGAGCAGCCGTCTGATTTCTGCACTGGATATTGCTGCCATCTCACCCTTACTTGGAAGAAGCGAATAAATGGATAACTGAACAAACAACTGAAAGTCAGATTGTTTCAAAACAATCGGCCACAAGGTCGGCCTTCAAGAAGCGAGAACACAGATGGGTAAGATGTAACTCTCATTTGGATATAAAACAACAAAAACGTTGTTTCCCTGCATTTAGATTAATCCATGTAACTTGTATTGTGTGTTTAAGTTAGCGGTATAAGATTATTTAATTTGCTTCAGAATGTGATTGTCTCAGTTCATCTGATTATTTAATGAGCCTTTTACGTTTTATCAGTGAAAATGCACGCATGTACATGTATGTTCCATAAGTTATAACACCCATCCTGTTTTAATGAGAGTCAACCCACAGTCAATGAAGTCAAATCAGTCTAAGTTGAGCAAGTTGGTAACGGTATTTCTTACTTTCACCATAAATTTTTATTTACATGACTTTGGTCTATAGCTGTAAAAGGCCTCAGACTTAAAACTGGTTACTGCTGTGACATCACACACTCAGGGCTGGCTGGCTCAGCAGGGCAGCTCCAATGACAACTTTGCTGTCGATTTTAACTCTCAAAAATATATATTTTTAATTAACCTTTTATGCAGCATACAAGAGTCAAGGATGGAGATACTATCCACTCAGAAATGTATTTAAAAATAAAGGTTCTGCATATATCCTTTAAGGATAGGTTGTACTGAATGATGCAGGACACTCAAACCAGTGAACAGATAACCCAGTTGTTGATCCCAAAGAGCCATAGGGAACTCATATTCCATGTGGCTCACTTTAATCCCATGGCAGGACACTTGGGGCAGGATGAAACATTAGCCTGAATAATGGCCTGGTTCTATTGGCCAGGGATTTGTGGGGACGTTTGTCGGTGGTGTGCGGCGTGCCGCGAATGCCAATTAGTAAATCCCGTGGCCACTCCAAAAGCACCTTTGTGCTCTCTACCGCTAACCGAGATCCCTTTTGAGAGAATCGGGCTCGATCTCCTCGGGCCATTAGATCGGTCAGCACAGGGATATTGCTTTATTTTAGTTCTGGTGGACTATGCAATGCGATATCCGGAAGTGGTGCCTCTTTGCAATATCTCAGCATGCGGTATTGCAGACATGCTCTTCCGTATTATCTCTTGGTTTGGGATTCCAAAAGAAATCCTGACAGACCAAGGCACTACATTTGTCACGCACACTGCGCAAATTGTATGGGTTATTGGGAATTAAGTCTATCTGCACCAGTGTCTATCACCCACAAATGGATGGCTTAGTAGAGTGATTTACCCAGCAAGAATGAAATTCAGTATGTTCTCGACCTGCACGCAAAACTCCACATCCTCACGCACTTAACCCAGGAGAATTTGCAGCAGGCACAAGGATGTTAGGTCTGGCTGTATGACAGGGGTATGTGCCTTAGAGAGTTTACACCAGAAGACAAAGTACCCGTAGTATTGCTCACATTGATCTCCTAATTAGTCACCAAGTGGCAAGGGCCCTTCAAGGTCACATGGCGAGTCGGGGACATCGACTATGAGGTGAGGTGAACAGATGGGGTGGGGCATTGCAAATCTACCACCTCAACCTATTAAAACTTTGGAGCAAGGGGGTCCTCGTGACATTGGCGTTGGTAGTTCCAGAGAAGATGGAGCTGGGGCTGGAGGTAAAAAAAAAAAAAACATCTCAAACCACTCTGGTCCATTGTGGACACCACCTCTCACTGGCCCAACTCACAGAGGTGGCCAAGTTGCAGAAGGAATTTTCCTACGTGTTCTCACCCCTTCCTGGCCGCACCCACCTCATAGAACACCACATTGAGATGCCCCCAGTGGTGGTGGTGCATAGCCACCCTTACCGCTTGCCTGAACACAAAAAAAAGGTGGTTTAGGATGAATTCAAGGCCATGCTCAAAATGAGCATAATCGAGGAGTCCCACAGTGACTGGAGCAGCCCAGTGGTCCTGGTTCCCAAGACCGATGGGTCGGTCCGGTTGTCTGTAGATTATAGAAAAGTCAACGGAGTGTCTAAATTTAATGCATACTCAATGCCTTGCATTGATGAGTTGCTCAATTGGTTAGGAGCTGCTCGCTTTTATTTGACACTGGATCTAATGAAGGGGTATTGGCAGATCCCCTTGACTCCTCTATCCTGAGAGAAAACAGCTTTTTCCACACCGTTTGGGTTACACCAATTTGTCATGCTTCCTTTTGGGTTATTTGAGATGCCTGCTACGTTCCAGCAGCTCATGGAAAAGATCCTCTGCCCTCACACTGCCTACGCAGCCGTGTACCTCAACAACAACATTTATAGCAATGATTGGCCGTGGCACCTGGAACACCTTAGGGCCATCCTAGAGTCACTGAGGCATGTAGGTCTCACAGCTAACCTGAAAAAGTGTGCAGTTGGGTGTGTGGAAGTACAGTATCTGGGTTTCCACTTGGATCATGGGCAGGTGCATCCCCAAATTAACAAAACTGCAGCAATTGCTGCCTGCCCGAGGCTCAAGACCAAAAAGGGGGTGAGACAGTTCCTGGGGCTGGCTGGCTATTATCATAGGTTCATACCTAATTATTCGGATGTCACCAGCCCGCTGACTGATCTGACTAAAAAGGGAGCACCAGATCCGGTCCAGTGGATGGAGCAGTGCCAACAGGTTTTCACTAAGGTAAAAGCTGCACTGTGTGGGGGCCACTTTTACACTCCCCTGACTTCTCTCTCCCCTTTATTTTACAGACGGATGCATCGGACAGAGGGCTGGGGGCTGTTTTGTCCCAGAAGGTGAAGGGCAAGGAGTGTCCCGTGCCGTACATCAGCCGCAAGCTCTTGATGCATGAAAGCAAGTATAGCACCATCGAAAAGGAGTGCCTGGCCATCAAGTGGGCAGTCCTTGCCCTCTGATACTACCTGCTGGGGCGCCCTTTAACCCTCTGTTTGGACCACGCGCCCCTCCAGTGGCTCCACCACATGGAGGATGCCAACATACAGATCACCCTTTGGTATCTCACCCTCCAGCCGTTTAAGTTCAAGGTGGTCCACAGGCCGGGGGCACAGATGGTGGTGGCGGACTTCCTGTCCTGTCAGTGAGGGAGTCTGCTGCAGGCCGAATGGCTCCCCGGCCTGAGTTGGGCAGTGAGGGTATGTGGCAGCGGGGTCATGGCCAAGCATCAGTTTGTGAATGGAGGGCAGGGCCAGGGAAGGCGAGTAGCAAAGTCAATGCACCTCTGGCTAATTAACGTTGTGTGTCTGTGTTGTTGCAGTGACAGAGGATAGAAAAGGAGGGAGAGAGCAGAGAGAAGGCGCTCTCCCAGCCAGAACACAGGGGTGTGTGTTGTGTCTGTGTGTGAGTGATTAAAGCTGAAAAGCTAAGAAAGATAAGCAAAATAAAGTGTGTGTGTATACATCAACTCCTGCCTGCCGTGTGTCTGTGCTCCACCCACATCAGGGACTTGTTACAAGAAGGAAGTTCATAAGCATCCGGTGTCTAATGTCCTTTACACATTTCTCAATTCTATTAAGCTGGTGTGTCTCATCTGGTTTTGCAGAAATATACAACTGTGTGTCATCAGCATCACAGTAGAAACTAATACCATGCTTACAAATAATATCACCCAGAGGTAACATATAAAAAGAAAAAAGCAGTGGGTTACAATCTTGCTCTTGTGATATGGCTTCAGCAGAAAGTCTGTGTGTGTGGTTTTTAAAGCAGTTCCTTTAAAAATTAGTTGAGACTTCACTGTGTGTAACAGTGCTACACAAATAAAATCAGCTTGAGTGTGTGAATATTTCAGAGTATTTTAGAGGCAAATGCTGGTTTAGGAGTTTCAGTTGTGGAACTGGAGGTGATTTTTGTCACATCTGTGTAGAATATGAAACAGTCTGAGGCTCCACCCACACCTCATAATGAATGTTATAAAGATTTATGTCATTATGATATGGGTGTGTGGGCGGCACGGTGGTGTAGCGGCCAGTGAGGGCCTTTCTGTGTGGAGTTTGCATGTTCTCCCCGTGTACGCTTGGGTTTCCTCCAGGTGCTCCGGTTTCCCCCACAGTCCAAAGGCATGCAGGTTAGGATAATTCTTCTTCTTCTTCTTCTTCTTCTTCTTCTGGCTGCTCCCAATTAGGGGTCGCCACAGCGGATCTTTCGTCTCCATTGCTCCCTGTCTTCTGCATCCTTCTCTACCACACCTGCCACTTTCATGTCCTCTCTCACCACATCCATGTATCTCCTCTTTGGCCTTCCTCGTTTTTGTTTGCCTGGCAGCTCCATCCTCAACATTCTCCTTCCAACATGCTCTGCATCTCTTCTCAGGATGTGCCCATACCATCTCAGTCTCATCTCTCTTATCTTCATTCCCAAGCTCTCCACATGTGCTGTCCCTCTGATGTGCTCATTCCTTATCCTGTCTAATCTCGTCACTCCCATCGCAAACCTTAACATCCTCAACTCCGCCACCTCCAACTTTGCCTCCTGTCTCTTCGTTAAGGGTACGGTCTCCTATCCATACATCACAGCTGGTCTCACTACTGTTTTTTATACATCTTACCTTTCACTTTTGCTGGGACTTTCCTATCACAAATGACTCCCGAAATCCTTCTCCAACTGCTCCACCCTGCCTGCACTCTCTTTCTCACCTCACTATTGCAGCCCCCATTTTCCTGCACAGTTGACCCCAGGTACTTGAATTCACCAACTTTCTTTACGTCTACTCCTTGCATCTTCACTACACTCTCATCCCCATTCGCACTGATGCACATGTATTCTGTTTTGCTCCTGTTCACCTTCATTCCTCTTCGTTCCAATGCATACCTCCATCTGTCCAAACCCAACTCCTTTCTACTTTCACCACATATCACAATATCATCAGCAAACATCATGTTCCATGGTGACTCTTGCCTCACTTCATCCATCAAGCTGTCCATCACTATGGCAAACAAGAAAGGACTCAAAGCAGATCCTTGTTGGAGTCCCACCTTCACCTTGAACCATTCTGTCGTTCCAACTGCACACCTCACTGCTGTTTCACTGTTCTCATACATGTCTTGCACCACTCTAATATACTTCTCATTCATTCCAGTCTTTCTCATACAATACCATAACTCACCTCTCGGCACTCTATCGTATGCCTTCTCCAGGTCTACAAACACACAATGTAGCTTTCTCTGGCCTTCTCTGTACTTCTCCATTAACATTCTTAGAGCAAAAATTGCATCCAACGTGCTCTTCCTTGGCATAAACCCATACTGCTGTTCACAGATTGCTACCTCTCTTCTCAATCTTGCCTCCAATACCCTTTCCCATAGCTTCATGGTGTGGCTCATCACTTTTTGCCTGCGACCCTGTAGGACAGGATAAGCGGCTATGGATAATGGATGGATGGATGGATATGGGTGTGTACCTGACTCACTTTTGCACAGGTTAGGATAATTGGTGGCTCTAAATTTACCATAGGTGTGAATATGAGCGTGAATGGTTGTCTGTGTGTTAGCCCTGTGATGACCTGGTGACTTGTCCAGGGTGTACCCCATCTCTCTCCCATAGTCAGCTGGGATAGGCTCCAGCTCGCCTGCGACCCTGTAGGACAGGATAAGTGGCTATGGATAATGGATGGATGGATGGATGGATGGATATGGGTGTGTACCTGACTCACTTTTGCACAGTTCCTCATTAAATATTCAATTTTCTTTAAAGTTCCTCTAACACAAAGTGACTGATTTAAACCACCCACATATGATTTCCCATCATGCATTGCAGATGTTCTGTGTTGTTCTTTTCCCATGATGAACCTCTGCTGGAACAGGAATTCATAATTAATAAATAAAATACAACAATTGCTACTTAAGTTCTCAATGCAATATTTAAAACACACATGGCAGAGAAACGTGAAACAGCACATTTTTTTTCTTTAAAACTGACACATCAGACTCTCTGATCATGAGTTCTGTCTCACACACAGAAAGAAAAGAAAAAGACAACAGAAGGACAACTCTTGAGTGTGTTCACTGTAATACCCCAAATATTCATCAGAACAAAACAAAAAGTCAAGACAGGAACAAAGATGTTTAGGGACACTGGCTCTGTATCTGATCTCTGAGTGTGTGTATGTGTGTGTATGAATGTTGCCTCACGCCGCTGTGTTCCTCACGCTGATCAGTGTGGTCACTTTAATGTACGACTCACTCTCCTCTCTCGGTTCTCTGTCAGAACATTTTAGCAGCTCATTCAGAGGGAAGGAGCTCCATTAACTCTATTATCCTCTACACACACACACACACACACACACACACACACACACACACACACACACAGAGAGTACAATGAAGTGTCTGGGAAGGGAAATAAGGTGATGCAGGAACAGAGATAAACCTCTCTTTGCAGGAATTAGTGTGTGCTGAAGTTTAGACAAAACTCAGGTTCCACATGGGTCTAAATGGTTCCACACAGTTCCAGATGGTTTTAGCCATCGGTTCAGTTGTGAGAACGTGATGTACAAAATTCTGCTTTCTGTAAACACTTCATACTGCTTCTAGCTGATGTGTGTTTAAATTTAATCTAATGAACTTATCTGATCTTAATGAGCCAAACATCGCTTGTTTACTATTTTTACAATGTTATTTATGACTTTATTATTACCGGTAATTTATCATAAGGAATGAGCACATCAGAGGGAAAGCACATGTGGAGAGCATGGGAATTAAGCTAAGAGAGATGAGACTGAGATGGTATGGGCACATCCTGAGAAGAGATGCAGAGCATGTGGGAAGGAGAATGTTGAGGATGGAGCTGCCAGGCACACGAAAACGAGGAAGGCCAAAGAGGAGATACATGGATGTGGTGAGAGAGGACATGAAAATGGTAGGTGTGGTAGAGAAGGATGCGGAAGACAGGGAGCAATGGAGACGAAAGGTCCGCTGTGGCGACCCCTAATCGGGAGCAGCCAGAAGAAGAAGAAGAAGAAGAGGATTATTAATTTATCATGTATTACTTGTCATTCTTTCTATTTTCATTCTTCAGTCTGAAATATCCACTGTTTCACTGAGACATGGAACACCTGATGATCAGATGCCACCCTTTCTACCTGCCACCTCCACATCCCCCCTCAAGCAGACGCTCCTGCCGCCTCATCCACACTTCATGATCTGCTCGAAACAACCTTTGGAACAAATGTCTGGATGCTGCCCTCACAGTAACTGTGGATTTTAACAAGGCCAGCTTCAACGGGTAATTTTGAACTTCCACCAGCACCGACACTGTTATACCACATTACATACCTTAGAACTTGTATCCATTGTATATTGTCTGTGTAGTCTATTTACTGTTTGTTCCACACACGTGTCTCATTCCAGTGCATTTTTGTACCAGCTACAAATGTGCATGTGACAAATAAAGCTCTTATACAATGAATCCTGTTCAAGATTTGTCACTGAGTGACCCTGGATTCATACTGGATGTGCAATGTTAGACTCATGTCACCTTCAGTCCATTCAGGTTTGGAGAGTAAAACAAGAGCAACATCATGCACGAGCCTCCACTGCAATGTGAACATGGCCATGTGGACCGAAATCATTTTACACGTGGAACTGAATGAGATGTGAATGTGAGAGACACAAATCGATAAACTCAATCACACACAGTGTGAAGCTTTAATCACACTAAACCAATTAAACAGCATGTTTAGTGAGAAGTGTGTTTAGTAATTAAGCACTGTTTTCTTAAACTGATTTTGAAAAAAAAAACATCAGCATTTAATCAGATTTAATTCAATGATCAGGACCAACACTAATAGAGTTTCATAATTCTTCATGTAAAACTTTTAGGTACAAAATTAATGCATTTTTCCCAATCGGCTGACAGATCTGTGTATGAGTGCATGACTCTGTGTGTGTGTGTATGTGTGTTTTCTGATTGTTCCTCTGTTGTGTGCAAGATCACAAAGTGAATATTTATTTTAATATAAATTTGCCACATATAACTTTAGTTAGTCAATTCAACTCATTTTCAATTTTATTTATCCAACATTTTGAACAGTGGACATTGTCACAGTGCATTTTTACAGAAATCGAGATGTAGATTTAGATCCGCTTCTGCATGACTCAGATAGTGAGATTATAACTCATTTATCTTCTACAGCTGTGTACTACAGAGTCCAACAGCACTGAGTGTGTTACTCTTTAAAGAGAGATTAAAATGATTGTGTTTCAGGAAAAATATTCAGAAAAAAAGTGATTTGTGAATCACATCTTTTGCCATAAACTGGCATCTTAACCGTACAGTAGACATCTATAGTTTCTAAGACATTGCTATTTGGTGCTCTAGTAACAGGTTTTTATGGTTAAATACTTTTTTATTACCTATTCAGTGAGTGACAGTTAAAGTGTTAAAGAATCTTCAACAACACGAACACATGGCACGGTGGCGTAGTGGTTAGCACGGTCGCCTCATAGCAAGAAGGTTCCAGGTTCGAACCCAGCGGGCGGCGAGGGCCTTTCTGTGTGGAGTTTGCATGTTGTCTGCGTGGGTTTCCTCCGGGTGCTCTGGTTTCCCCCACAATCCAAAGACATGCAGTTAGGTTGATGTGGGGCAGCCTTGGGCTGAGATGCTCTTGAGCAAGGTACCGAACCCCTGACTGCTCCCCGGGCGCTCTGGTGTGGCTGCCCACTGCTCTGAGTGTGTGTGTGTGTTCACTACTTCAGATGGGTTAAATGCAGAGGATGAATTTCAATGTGCTTGAAGTGTGCATGTGACAAATAAAGCTTTCTTCTTCATCAGAGGCATTTTTAATTTTATTATAGTTGTAGCTTTAAGTGTCTAGCATGCAAGTAAAATTATCCACTGTATAGTGACTGAATAATGAATGTATTAAAACCATTTTTGTCAGTGTAATGTGTGAAACTCAGACCCTGAACATCACCTCTGTCTCCTTCAGTCATCTTCAGTGAGAGCTTCTTCCTCAGTGTGATGGTGGATCTGGAGTCTATCCTGGGAATACACACACACACACTGAGTTCAGGTGTCACTCAGTCACATTAATATGATTTTTAATAAGGTGCTTGTTGGAAAGCTTTAATCGACTTTTAGTGAAATTTGAAGCAGCTCATTTTGACATCAGGGTTAATGAGGAGAAAATTTATACAGTGTGTGTCATCTGACTGACTCTGTGTGTGTGTGTGTGTGTGTGTGTGTGTGTGTGTGTGTGTGTGTGTTCATTCGTCTCTGTCTCAGTGTGTGTGATAATTAGTCTCTAAAGCCGGCCTGCTGTGACTGGATACACATGTTCCAGTTGTCACAGGTGCATTGTGGGATACAGCGGCACTGACAGCCATGACGGCACCATCTGGACCCTGACACACACTATGTTGCTTGTGTGTGTGTGTGTGTGTGTGTGTGTGTGTGTGTGTGTGAGACTGACACTTTGGTAAAGTCAGCTTTGTGGATCAGACGCAGGAATGAAGTGTGTGAAGTGTGCAGGGAACAAGGGGGAGTGAGATCCAGGGAATATGAGAGTGAACCAGCAGCTCTGTGATCTCTGTGTTTACACATTCAGATTCAGACTTTGTGTGTGTGTGAGACCTCATTTCTGTTCCACTGATAGTTCAGTTGCAGTAAAAATAAACAATAAAAGTTATAAAAAATATATATTGTACCAAAAATGCCAAGGAAATAATAAAAATGGATTTATTTTATGTGCACACTGTTATGAAAAACAATTTAGTTTTCAATTTCTAATTAATAAACTCTGCCCACTTTTTGTTAAATATCCATCCATCATCATTGCCGCTTATCCTTTGCAGGGTCGCAGGCAATCTGGATCCTATCCCAGCTGACTACGGGTGAAAGGCGGGGTTCACCCTGGACAAGTCGCCAGGTCATCACAGGGCTGACACATAGACACAGACAACCATTCACACTCACATTCACACCTACGCTCAATTTAGAGTCACCAGTTAACCTAACCTGCATGTCTTTGGACTGTGGGGGAAACCGGAGCACCCGGAGGAAACCCACGCGGACACGGGGAGAACATGCAAACTCCACACAGAAAGGCCCTCGCCGGCCACGGGGCTCGAACCCGGACCTTCTTGCTGTGAGGCGACAGTGCTAACCACTACACCACCATGCCACCCTTTTTGTTAAATAATACACAATAATTGAAAAATAAGTCAGAATTGTGTCGTGTTCAGGGCTGTGTGTGAATTTGTGCATCACTCAGTGTTTTTACAAAGTGTTGTTCTGACCAATCAGTGGGGTGGAGCTTAAATGAAATATACAACCCCGATTCCAAAAAAGTTGAGACAAAGTATAAATTGTAAATAAAAATGGATTGCAATGATGTGGAAGTTTCAAAATTCCATATTTTATTCAGAATAGAACATAGATGACATATCAAATGTTTAAACTGAGAAAATGTATCATTTAAAGAGAAAAATTAGGTGATTTTAAATTTCATGACAACAACACATCTCAAAAAAGTTGGGACAAGGCCATGTTTCCCACTGTGAGACATCCCCTTTTCTCTTTACAACAGTCTGTAAACGTCTGGGGACTGAGGAGACAAGTTGCTCAAGTTTAGGGATAGGAATGTTAACCCATTCTTGTCTAATGTAGGATTCTAGTTGCTCAACTGTCTTAGGTCTTTTTTGTCGTATCTTCCGTTTTATGATGCGCCAAATGTTTTCTATGGGTGAAAGATCTGGACTGCAGGCTGGCCAGTTCAGTACCCGGACCCTTCTTCTACGCAGCCATGATGCTGTAATTGATGCAGTATGTGGTTTGGCATTGTCATGTTGGAAAATGCAAGGTCTTCCCTGAAAGAGACGTCATCTGGATGGGAGCATATGTTGCTCTAGAACCTGGATATACCTTTCAGCATTGATGGTGTCTTTCCAGATGTGTAAGCTGCCCATGCCACACGCACTAATGCAACCCCATACCATCAGAGATGCAGGCTTCTGAACTGAGCGCTGATAACAACTTGGGTCGTCCTTCTCCTCTTTAGTCCGAATGACACGGCGTCCCTGATTTCCATAAAGAACTTCAAATTTTGATTCGTCTGACCACAGAACAGTTTTCCACTTTGCCACAGTCCATTTTAAATGAGCCTTGGCCCAGAGAAGACATCTGCGCTTCTGAATCATGTTTAGATACGGCTTCTTCTTTGAACTATAGAGTTTTAGCTGGCAACGGCGGATGGCACAGTGAATTGTGTTCACAGATAATGTTCTCTGGAAATATTCCTGAGCCCATTTTGTGATTTCCAATACAGAAGCATGCCTGTATGTGATGCAGTGCCATCTAAGGGCCCGAAGATCACGGGCACCCAGTATGGTTTTCCGGCCTTGACCCTTATGCACAGAGATTCTTCCAGATTCTCTGAATCTTTTGATGATATTATGCACTGTAGATGATGATATGTTCAAACTCTTTGCAATTTTACACTGTCGAACTCCTTTCTGATATTGCTCCACTATTTGTCGGCGCAGAATTAGGGGGATTGGCGATCCTCTTCCCATCTTTACTTCTGAGAGCTGCTGCCACTCCAAGATGCTCTTTTTATACCCAGTCATGTTAATGACCTATTGCCAATTGACCTAATGAGTTGCAATTTTGTCCTCCAGCTGTTCCTTTTTTGTACCTTTAACTTTTCCAGCCTCTTATTGCCCCTGTCCCAACTTTTTTGAGATGTGTTGCTGTCATGAAATTTCAAATGAGCCAATATTTGGCATGAAATTTCAAAATGTCTCACTTTCGACATTTGATACGTTGTCTATGTTCTATTGTGAATACAATATCAGTTTTTGAGATTTGTAAATTATTGCTGTACTCCACAGGGGACCGGAGAGGTACGTGATGCCAATGACCATTTTTGGACCTCCGGCCCCAGCTCCGCCTTCTCCGGAACTACTGACACCAACGCCACGGGGACCTCCTCGTTCCAGAGTTTCAGCAGATTGAGGTGGTAGATCTGTAGTGCCCCCTCCCTGTCCGTTCACCTAACCTCATAGTCGACATCCCCGACTTGCCGTGTGACCTCAAAGGGTCCTTGCCACTTGGCGATTAATTTGGAGCTCGACGTGGGCAACAGGACGAGTACCTTATCTCCCGGAGTGAACTCTCTAAGGCGCGTGCCCTTGTTGTACAGGCGGGCTTGCCATTCCTGGGCCTGCCGCAAATTCTCCTGAGTTAGGTGGGTGAGCGTGTGGAGTTTTGCGCGCAGATCCATAATGTACTGAATTTCGTTTTTGCTCTGTGAAGGTCCCTCCTCCCAATTTTCCCGCAGTACATCTAAGATGCCGCGCGGCTTATGCCCATATAATAATTCAAATGGGGAGAACCCCGTGGAGGCTTGGGGGACCTCTCGCACTGCAAACAACAAGGGTTCGAGCCACTTATCCCAGTTACGTGCGTCCTCACTTATGAATTTTTTGATAATATTCTTGAGGGTGCGATTGAACTGTTCAACTAAACCGTCCGTCTGTGGGTGATAAACGCTGGTGCGGATCGGCTTAATACCCAGTAGCCCATACAGTTCGCTCAGTGTTCATGACATAAACGAGGTGCCTTGGTCAGTCAGAATCTCTTTCGGGATTCCAACCCGGGAGATGACGTGGAAGAGGGCCTCCGCAATACTGCGTGCTGAGATATTGCAAAGAGGCACTGCTTCCGGGTATCGCGTTGCATAGTCCACCAGAACCAATATAAAGCGGTACCCTCATGTTGACCGATCTAATGGCACGACGAGATCCATCCCAATTCTTTCGAACGGGGTCTCGATTAATGGTAGGGGGCGCAAGGGCGCTTTTGGAATGGCCGCTGGATTTACTAACTGGCATTTGCGGCACGCCGTACACCACTTACGGACGTCGCCGCGAATCCCCGGCCAATAGAATCGGGCCATTATCCGGGCGAGTGTCTTATCCTGCCCGAGGTATCCCGCCATGGGATTAAAGTGAGCCGCCTGAAATACCAATTCCCGGCGGCTCTTTGGAATTAACAATTGGGTGACTCGCTCTTTCGTCTGAGTGTCCTGCGTCACTCGGTATAACCTATCCTTCAAAATGGAAAAATAGGGGAAGGACGGGGTGGCGTTCGGCTGGAGCGTCTGACCATCGATTACTCTCACTTGGTCAAACGTGTGTCGCAGAGTCTCGTCTCGCGATTGTTCCAGTGGGAAATAACACCCAGAAACATAACCAAACAGGAAATGGAAGCCATCAGAACACTTACAAAGAACAAGAAAATAACAATATTACCAGCTGATAAAGGGAGGACCACGGTTATCCTGGACACTAATCAATATGAAAAACAAATGAATGAAATGCTCACGGACCCAAACACATATGAAGTATTAAAAAAAGACCCGACGGAGGAAAAGAAAAAAAGACTAAAGCTATTACTCAAACCGTTACTGGACGACAACAAAATCGATAAACAAACATACAACCACTTCATCCCCACAGCAAACATCACCCCCCGGATATACGGCACACCGAAAATTCATAAACCCGGAGCACCACTAAGACCCATAGTAGACAGTATAGGATCAGTTACCTACAACCTTTCCAAGAAACTGGCAGACATAATCAAACCACTCCTCGGACTCACGGAATACCACTGCAAAAACTCAAAACAACTGGCGAAAGAATTAAAGGAAATCAAGATAAAAAAGGATGAAATGTTTGTATCGCATGACGTCATATCCCTCTTTACAAAAACACCGGTCACAAACACTCTCAACATAGTAGAAAACCGGTTAAAAGCAGACAGAACCCTGAAAAAACGCACAAAACTTACAGTACAGGATATAACAAAACTATTACATTTCATTTCCACTTCCACATATTTCCAATTTAGAGGCATAATCTATAGACAAAAAGAGGGATTTGCAATGGGGGACCCGCTATCTGCCACTCTATGTAACTTTTTTATGGAGGATCTGGAAACCCGAGCCATAGAAACAGCACCGGATGACTGTAAACCCATTTTCTGGAAATTATATGTTGATGACATTCTCGAAATAACCAAAACAGGCCACACACAACAAATCACGGATCATTTAAACTCCATAGACAAGACAGGCAACATCAAATTCACACACGAAGAGGAAACGTACAAGACAATAGCTTTTTTGGACTTAAAAATACACCACACAGAAGAAGGGAACATTAGAACCACAACATACAGAAAACCTACACACACCGACCAATATCTACTCTGAACATCTGAACATCCCATCGCACACAAAATGTCAGTAATCAGAACACTATACGACCGAGCACAGAACATCACGGAGGAGAAAGACAGACAGGAGGAGGAACAACACATCCAACAGGCATTAAAAAACTGCCAATATCCACCGTGGGCAATTAGGAAAGGGAAATTACAGACACAAATAAAAGAAAAAAACAAACAAACAAGAAAAAAACACCGAAAAAACAAACCGGGGCTTTGTCACACTACCATACATAAAAGGAGTCACAGAACGCATCCAACGATCCATGAAGAAATACCACATCAACACCCCGGTCAAACCATACAAGAACCTCCGACAGCTGCTAGTTCACCCCAAAGACAAAATACAACTGGACAATAAATGCAACGTCATCTATGAAATCCCTTGCCGTTCATGTAATAAAGTCTATATTGGTGAAACGGGCAGATGCTTCCATACTCGAAGGAAAGAACACCAAATAGAGAGTGAAAAAGAAACAACAAAAAGACTCACAAGATCCGAAAAAGAAAAAGCAAACCAAGAAAACCTAAAATCAGCCATTTCAGACCACTGCAAATGGCAAAATCACATAATGAATTGGGAAGAGGCCAGAGTCATTCGCGCTGAAGAAAATAGATTCCAGCATTGGATTTTAGAGGCAGTGGAGATACGTAAGCGGGCGCAGAGGACGATGAACCGGGATGAGGGAGCGTACGCGCTGTCGCACACCTGGAGCGCCGTCCTGGAGGAGCGACCTGACAGCAGGAGGCGTGAACTACCTGTCAAATTGGGCGGGACGTTCACGCCTCCGTAACACAACATCGGCTGATAAGGCACGTCACCACTCGACATCTGGTGACTGTTTCTGAAGAAGGCGGGAGATTCTCGCTGAAACTGTTAACGAGGTAACAAGCTTAAAAAAAAAAATCCTTGTTTAAGAAACGAACTTAAAATATCTGTAATAGTTAGACATAATGAACATCCACTACAATGTGATGAAAGCCTTGGGGTCGTCCTGCGGGCCCATCTTGGTCAAGGTGAGGGGAGACGGGCCCGCTGCCGGGGCGCTGGTGGACCCCGCCGACGCGAGGAGACGCCGGAACGCCTCTCGATCTTCCTGCTGGGCCAGCACCAGGGCTTCGAAGCGGCGCTCCTGCTCCTTTCGGAGCGTGACAAGTGCCTGGTGCTGGCTCTGCTGAGCCGTGGCGAGGGCGTGGACCAAGTCCACGAACGGGGAGGATTCCATGGGGCTGCTGTGTTGGTGCTCCACCTTAATCCCGGGTTTCAGCACCACTGTAGCGCGTATCGAGTGTGGGTGGAGCACAGAGGACGGCAGGACAATGCTTGGAGGCAGATAAGGCGATTTATTTTCACAACTTTTCAGTCTAAGTAATCTCATTCATACACACACACGTCGTCTGGTCCCGGGTTGCGCTCCCTCTCCTCTCTCTCTGCCTCCTTAAATAGGGAGCGGTTACTGGGAAAACACACACAAACACAGGTTAATTACAGTCAGGTGTAGCGATTCTGCCACTCACCTTCCCTGGCTCCACCCTCCTGTCACAGACCGGCACTTGACCACGCCCCCGCTGCCACAATTGCATTCTGTTTTTATTTACAATTTGTACTTTGTCCCAACTTTTTTGGAATCGGGGTTGTAGACACCTGACAGTTTTTGTTTTTAAGAATGAAGAATAGGGGCGGCACGGTGGTGTAGTGGTTAGCGCTGTCACCTCACAGCAAGAAGGTCTGGGTTCGAGCCCCGTGGGCGGCGAGGGCCTTTCTGTGTGGAGTTTGCATGTTCTCCCCGTGTCCGCATGGGTTTCCTCCGGGTGCTCCGGTTTCCCCCACAGTCCAAAGACATGCAGGTTAGGTTAACTGGTGACTCTAAATTGAGCGTAGGTGTGAATGTGAATGGTTGTCTGTGTCTATGTGTCAGCCCTGTGATGACCTGGCGACTTGTCCAGGGTGAACCCTGCCTTTCGCCCATAGTCAGCTGGGATAGGATCCAGCTCGCCTGCGACCCTGTAGAAGGATAAAGCGGCTACAGATAATGAGATGAGATGAGAATGAAGAATAAAACAGGAAATATCTGTGATGGTGGTGGTGATGATGATGGTGTGTGTGTGTGTGTTTATTATATCCTCCTGTCACTCAGTGTCCTGCTCTGATGAACTCATCCATTATTCACTCCAGAACTCCTTCAGACAAGTAATCAATTATTTTATTGTGAATTATCCACATCATCTTGTGTGTGTGTGTGTGTGTGTGTGTGTGTTTGGGGGTCAGGGGTGGAATGGAAATGGAAAAACAGAGGACAATGATCATATACATGCAGAGAGAAAGTAAAAAGCACACAAATACACACAGACAGGAGGTGTGTGTGTGTGTGTGTGTGTGTGTGTGTGTGTGTGTGTGTGTGTGTGTTAGTTAATAGATGACACAGTGAGCTCTGGCTTTTCCTGCTTTATTATTCATATTTTGATCCTGAGTGACTGATTTGAATAAATCATAAGCCCTGATTGGCTGGAATGAGATTATGGGAGGAAAGACTGATGAGAGGTCACAGGTCATCTGTCAATCAAACTGATATTCCAGCAAACATGTGTGTGTGTGTGAGAGAGAGAGAGAGAGAGAGAGAGAGAGAGAGAGAGAGCGCGTGTGTGTGTGTGTGTGTTTGCAGGCATGCTCTGGTAGAAGACAGTTCACCTCCTCCTTCTCCATCATCTAGTCCCTAACAGCTATTGTGCACTACACTAGTCTCACCTATGAACCCTGACACACAGTCCAAAATCCACCAAAGATCTACATGTTATTAATGCAGAGAGAAGGTTACAGACTCCACACACACCTCCTGAGTAACACAGGTGAAACTCTCATTGGGATAGAGACTACTAACATGAATTTATCCCCCCCTTTTTTTTAAATTGATCCAAGCCTGAGGTGATGGTGGTGAGGAAACACTCCCTGAGATGACATAAAGTAGAAACCTTGAAACCCTGAGAGGAACCAGACTCTAAAGGGAACCCATCCTCATCTGGGTGATAACAGATAGTGTGATTTATAAATAACTCACTTCTATAACTGTGTCCTATAGCGTCACAAAGTACAACTGTGTCACCAGGAAATTTGTTATAGTTTAACAGGAAGTCTGTTTTGTTGAAGTTATCAACTGTTCATTGATGGAGACTTGAGTGTAAAACTGTTCAAAACAAGTGCAGTCCTAAAGTTATCATGGTGATTGTCATCCTAAACCATCGGAGCAGAACTGTTTGTATTAACTGCAGTCCAGAGTGATCTTCACAGTTTTTAAGTGCATCTTTAGTTTGTACATATTTGGCCATCCCCAGCAGGAGCAAAGTGGAAGCAAAGGAGGAAAGGTCTTTTACTGCTGCACGTGAAGAAACAGAAAGGCCATCCAGAGTTACTGTGTAATCAGAAAACCTACTTCTAGCTGCATGTGGTCCGAGTACAAGTACTTCTGTCTTATCAGAATGAAGCAGAAGAAAGTTAACAAGCATCCAGTGTCTAATGTCCTTCACACATTCCTCAATTCTATGAAGCTGGTGTCTCCCATCTGGCTTTGCAGAAACATACAATTGTGTGTCATCAGCATAAAAGTAGAATGGGATGATTAATGGTATCAAATGCTGCACTAAGGTCAAGCAATACAAGTAGGGAGACACGGCCCTGATCTGACGCCAACAGTAGGTCATTTACTACTTTACCCAGAGCTGTCTGTGCTATGATGAGGTTTAAATCCTGACTGATACATTTCATGGATGTTATTCCTATGTAAATATGAGCATAACTGCTGTGCTACAGCTTTATCTTGGATCTTGGAGATAAAGGGGAGGTTTAATGTTGGCCTACTCTTTGTTTGCAATTGATGTCACTTCTGGTAGTGATCCGCCTCATTACATATTCAGATTTCCAGTTGACAGGCAGGCACCATATTTGTTTCCAGTCGCTTTGCAGTAGTTTATTTTGTTTCGCCTCCAAATATGCCAGATTGTTGCTCTGTATTTGGATGTTCAAACTGATCAAAATCAAGAAAAAGACAAAAGGTACCAAAAGAAGTTATGCACAAGGGTGAAAGAATGAAAAAAATCTCAAAAAGACACAGTGAAAAATGGCTTGCAAACCTTTCACTGTGTTTGAAAGGAATCAAGAGTCCACATGCTCGTGTTTACAGAGATCATTTTGTTAAAGGTACGTACATCAACTTTATGTATCTAAAATCAAAACTTCTAATGTTAAATGAGTTTTCTTATGTTTTGGATGTTGTCAAACAAACTGTTGATCTCATCTCATTATCTCTAGCCGCTTTATCCTGTTCTACAGGGTCGCAGGCAAGCTGGAGCCTATCCCAGCTGACTATGGGCGAAAGGCGGGGTACACCCTGGACAAGTCGCCAGGTCATCACAGGGCTCAAACTGTTGATTCAACAGTGAAACTAGTTTGTAGATTGGCCTCAATTGAAACTTGATTGTTTACATTTTTTTTTCAGGTTTTCCGATGATGTCAATTCATAAGTCTGAGCTATGTTTGAAATGTCATGAAATAAAACATAAGTTATCATTGCAAAAATGCCTACAGCAGCTCTGACTTAAATCACATACTACATTTGGCTTACATTACTCACCCTCAGAAAAATAAGACAATACCAGAGGGGATTTTAGAAGTCAGGTTAAGACTTTTTTTTATGGAATAGAGTAACGGATTCATAATGAATTTGGTGAGATGTGTCTTTTTGCAGAGTAGTGTTATTTATTATGTTAAGACTGCCTGGCTCAAGGCAACCTCAACATAAAGGGATACCACACCGTAGCATCAATTAGACCAAACGTTTATTTACATACATACAAAATGTCAGTAATGAATAAGATAAAAGTGTAATGCGCGAGTGCAAAAGTATACCTAATATTAAAAATAGATCATAAAAAGTCTTCTCAGGAGGGAGGGATAAGCCTGGCGCCGCAAGTGGAGACCGAGCGAGAAGGGAAGACACCCAGTATCTTTATACTGGCCTCAATCAGGGAGAATGCACCGCACCTGTCTCACACACTCTGAAAAGAAACAAGCACAAATAGGAGGGGGCGTGGCCCAAACAAGCATTAGTGCAGCCGACCGTAACATACCCCCCCCCCTTAAAACAGAGGCCAACCAAAGTGGGACTCTGCACTAAACATTTGAATAATTCAAATTTACTTAGACATAGCAAATCAGCAGTTTCAATTATATCAGCTACATCACTATATTCTGGTAGCAAAATTTCACAAACCACCTTTTACATCTCAACCTCTCTCCAGTGTCTAATCACACCCATGACATACATCAACCATCACCAAGTACAGTACATTGCCGATCCCCAAAACCTCCTCTTCCCCTTCACCAGCATACCCCAAACCCTGGGAAAGCAATTTAAGGAAAGGGGACAGAAAGAGGAACAGGAGAAACAGACAAATGAGTGGGACAACATAATTATGCATTTGCAATAGAGCGGGACAATGCATCGGCAACCACATTGTCCGGCCCCCTGATGTGCCGTATGTCCAATTGGTAAGGTTGCAAGAATAAGGTCCAACGCATAAGACGCTGATTTGGATTGTGCAACGTATGTAGAAATATGAGTGGGTTATGGTCAGAATACACAATTATGGGTGGCACCCCACTGTCTACATAGACCTCAAAATGTTTTAATGCCCAAACCAAGGCCAGAGCCTCTTTCTCAATAGTGGAATACGAAATTTGATGTTGATTAAATTTCTTAGAGAAGTAACATACTGGACGGCTAACACCCTCCTCATCCAGTTGCAACAACACGGCCCCAGCACCCACCTGACTAGCATCCACCTGAAGTTGAAATGCCTGATCTAGTTGAGGTGCTGCCAAAACAGGTGCAGTGGTAAGCAACTGTTTCACCTTCTCAAATGCCTTTTGGCAATGGGCAGACCAAACAAACTTAACACCCCCCCTAAGAAGTTCAGTGAGTGGACACACAATGGTGGAAAAATTTCTACAGAAACTTCTATAATATCCCACCATCCCCAAAAACTGCTGCAACTCTTTCCTTGTCATGGGCGCTGGAAACTGATCAATTGCAAGGACTTTGGCCCGCACTGGGCGGACCTGACCCTGGCCTACTACCTTCCCCAGGTAAACTACACTTGCATGGGCAAATTCACATTTAGCCAAATTAACTGTTAGTTTTGCTTGTACCAACCGTTCAAAAAATGCCCGTATACGATCCAGATGTTCCCCCCAAGTATCAGACACTATCACAGCATCATCAAGGTACACTGTACACCCTGGTAGGCCTGATATCACCCTATTCATTAGTCGCTGAAAAGTTGCGGGTGCATTCCGCAACCCAAAACTCATTACCCTATATGAATAGAGGCCAGAGGGAGTGATAAATGCTGATATCTCTTGGGCACATGACATAAGAGGGACTTGATAGTAGCCTTTTAACAAGTCAAACTTGCTAACATATCGAGCAGCGCCCACCTGATCTATACAGTCATCCACTCGGGGCAGTGGAAACGAATCGGCTTTAGTCACCCCGTTAACCTTATGGTAATCCGTACAAAAACGGAAGGTGTTATCTGGTTTACCCACAAGCAGACACGGAGAAGCCCAACTGGAGTGTGAAGGCTCTGCAAGTCCATGATCCAACAAATACTGTACCTCCTTATCCAATATTTTCCTTTTTTCCGTCCCCACCTGGTAAAACCGCTGGCGAATAGGCAGAGACCCCCCAGTGTCAATGTCATGCTCTATCATATCAGTGCATGACGGTGTATCTGAAAATAGACACTGATAAGACATTATTAAAGACCTCAACTCTGCACTCTGCTCTGCTGACAGATGAGCCACCAAGCGATCCAGATTAGACAGTGTCTCAGAATTCTTAAGCCTTGGCTGCATAAACAAATCATCTGAACCAACCTCATCATCTACGGTAACCAGAGGATGAAACAGGACCCCACTAGCCACCATCACTGCTGCAGATAACACACTCCCCCCTCCTAAAGATGAACCTGGGGAGAGATAAGGCTTGAGAAGATTCACATGGCATACCTGTGTAGAACGCTTACGATCTGGAGTTGCTAATAAATAGTCACACTCAGACACTTGTCGTACCACTGTATATGGCCCAGAGAACCGAGCACTAAATGCTGAGCCAGGCATGGGCAACAAAGCTAACACCTGGTCTCCCAAACTGAACTGCCTCCCCACAGCCTGGCCATCATATCGTTTCTTCATATGTGACTGAGTTTTCATTAAATTGTCACTAGCCATTTTCCAGGCCAACGTCAGCCTACGACGGAACCCATTGACAAAATCAATAACATTGACAGGGGCCTGGGTCTCCTCCAACCCATCCTTCAACACTGACAAGGGCCCACAGACATGGTGTGCAAAAACCAAATCATTGGGACTAAAACCCATACTGTCTTGTACTACCCCCTGTGCTGCTAGCAATAGCCATGGAACACCCTCCTCCCAGTCCCTCCCCAATTCAAGGCAATAAGCCCGCAGAAGAGACTTAAGAGTAAGATGAAAACGTTCTAGGGCCCCCTGGCTCTGGGGGTGATATGGGCTGCTCAGCTGTTGTTTAACATGAAGTTGTTTTAAAATGCTGCGAAACATCTTGGAGGTAAAGTTGGTACCCCTGTCACTCTGTATCACTCTTGGTATACCAAAAATTGAAATAAACTGAGTAAGCACTTTCACAACCGCCTTAGTGGTAATACTACGAATAGGATAAACAGCAGGATAGCATGTTGACTGACACATAACAGTTAACAAATAACTGCATCCTGACTTGGAAGGGGGCAATGGCCCCACACAATCAATAATAAGGTGTTCAAAAGGCTTCCCCACAGCTGGAATAGGACACAAAGGTGCCGGCTTGATAACCTGATTGGGCTTTCCAGCCAGCTGACAAACATGACAGGTCCTAACAAACTGGACAACATCCCATTTCATACCTGGCCAATAAAAATGTAATAGCAGCTGCTGGTACGTCTTACGGATACCAAAATGGCCTGCCACACCCCCATGTGCCGACTGCAAGACCACATCCCGAAACTGCTCGGGCACCACAATCTGTACCACAGGATTCACAATTTCCCCATTACACTGTGTCCACTTACGCACCAACAGGTCATTCACAACAGCATACCCACTTGCTGCACTTCTCATCTCTTCTGGTGACAACACCTCAGAGAAAAACCCGGCCAACTCTTTGTCTTCTTTTTGAGCTGCCACCACCTCTTCTTGAGTGAGGGTAGGGGGCAAAATGGACAATTCCAACCCCACACAGTCTTTATCCAAAATCCCCAATTTATCGCTTTCTACGGCCCGACTCATAGCACGTGTAACTGCGCAAGAGACAAACACATCAGGGAAATCAACAGCACACTGATCTGGATCTAAAGGTGCTGCAGGCTTGGTGTTTACTAGAGGTGTGGGTGAAGCCTCAGGCCAAACCAACCCCCCTGCTAAATTATTCCCCAAAATAACCTGAACGCCCTCTACAGGCAAGGATGAACGCACAGCCAATACCACCTCCCCATTTACCAGGTCTGACTCCAATACCACCCGATGTAATGGAACCGAAATTGTATGCATCTCAATACCACAGATAAGAACACACGTTCCCGTATCTGATTGACCTGAAAAAGGCAAGACTGATTGGAGCACAAAAGATTCCGAGGCACCGGTATCACGCAATATATTAACTGGCACTTTTACATCACTACCAATTAAAGACACAAATCCAGCTGTAATAAAAGGTCCATAAACTCCGCCTGTCACCCCCCCAACCACATCAGTGTTCTCACACCCCCTACCAAACATGGAACCGCCACACAATGATTTATCAGAGGACAGGAGTGGTGCTGCACACGCTGTAGGCTTCACTGGAGAATTTCCACATGTTGATCGCAGCATGGGACATTCATTTTTCCAATGCCCCTTCTCCAAGCAATATCTGCAAATATCTTGTAAATCTGGTTTTCTCCTATCAACAGGATCAAGTCGTGATCCACTCAAACATGGAAAACGGACATCAACTCTTTGTACATTCTCACGCTGCCTATGTGCCAAGATATATTTGTCAGCTAAAGTGGCAGCTTCAATAGCAGTTTTAACATTTTGTTCATCAATATAGATGGCAACCCGCGCTGGGACGATGTTTTTAAACTGCTCCAATACCACTAAATCACATAGCTTTTCAAAAGTATCAACCTTTTCTGATGTTCGCCAGCGAGTAAAAAGTGTGTTCAATTCTCGCACCACCTCCAAGTGTGTTTGCCTATCACTCTTCCGACAGTTCCTAAACTTCTGTCTATATGCTTCAGGTACCAACTCATAAGACTTTAAAATGCCATCCTTCACCTCATCATACCTCTTACGCTGTACCTCACTCAAAGCAATAAAGGCTTCTTGTGCCTTGCCCAAGATTACACTTTGTAGAAGTAAGATGCGATCTGAATCTGTCCACTTATGGTCCACAGCCAAAATTTCAAATAAGGAAAAGAACATATCCGGATCTTCCTCACTAAATTTGGGTAGTAACTTAATCATATTTGACAGGTTTAATTCAAACGGCAAAGGCCCTGGTTGAGAACCCATAGAGCTACCAGCACCACCCCCCAACACTCTTAGGCGTTCCTGTTCTATCTGTAATTTTCTATACTCAAGCTCCCTATCCTTCTCCCGTTCCACCCTGTCTTTCTCACGTTCACATTCAAGATACTTATCTCGCTCAAACTGCATCTCCAACAACTTCACCTGTTGATCATAAGTTAGGGATGACGAGACTGGAACATGAAATTCCGCTGTCACACCACTTGGCGTTACAGAAACAGACTTAGCCGGAATTATCCCCTTACCAATAAGCCCATCCTCTACGAATTTCAACAACTCATCTTTTCTAACACCCTTAGGAATCTTCAATTCCATATTAAAGTGGTAAATCATAGTAAACAGCTGACCTTTCTTCAGTGCCTTCAACCCCACAGCAGACAGGACAGCCAAAAACTCATCAAAAGACTCCATTTCTGACCAAACAATTTTAACAGGGTTACCAAAATCAAGTGCTACAATACAAATCCTAAACAATCTTAAAACATGCAGCCAACTACTCAGAAACACTAATCAAAACATGCCCACTAAGCCAAAATGCTACCGGTATATCATACCAAAATCCACCGCGCCACCCGCAAACTACCTCTCTCACAAAACAAAAAACACACACGTCTGGACACTAAAGTGGTTCCCTGACACAACGAAGGACTACAACTTCAGAAACCTGGAGCAGCCCTGCATCTAAGCACATTTAACTATTTCTAAAGCCTACGTCTTCGCATGCCCCCGCGGTTGAGCCACATACGCCCCCCCCCCCGTTCGACATGCCACACAAGAAAAATAATAAACTTTTGAGCGGTCTTGCCTACGGCAGGGTGTACACGTTGCTCCTCGTAAATCCCTCTCTAAAATTTCTCTTCGCTGCAGCAGGAACCACCAACAATTAAACAATTACTTACCAGACGTGTGTTCAAAAAGAAAAAAACGACGCCAGCCAAATTAATCCAAAAGGGAATCCCAACCCTCGTCACCACTTAACCAAACCAATCAAAATGCTACAGGGGTTTCCCCATACTCACACAACTACGTGAGCAAACAGACAGATAATTCTGATACAAATATCACAAAACTAGAACGGTGTCCAGGAGAGAAAGAGAAAAAAAATCTCCAGACAAAGGACGAGCCCCCATATGTTAAGACTGCCTGGCTCAAGGCAACCTCAACATAAAGGGATACCACACCGTAGCGTCAATTAGACCAAACGTTTATTTACATACATACAAAATGTCAGTAATGAATAAGATAAAAGTGTAATGCGCGTGTGCAAAAGTATGCCTAATATTAAAAATAGATCATAAAACGTCTTCTCAGGAGGGAGGGATAAGCCTGGCGCCGCAAGTGGAGACCGAGAGAGAAGGGAAGACACCCAGTATCTTTATACTGGCCTCAATCAGGGAGAATGCACCACACCTGTCTCACACACTCTGAAAAGAAACAAGCACAAACAGGAGGGGGCGTGGCCCAAACAAGCATTAGTGCAGCCGACCGTAACAATTATCTTATGTGATTTGTCCCATTTTGTTTTAGTAACATTTTTGGATTTGTCTGTGTTGTTTTGTGCTTTGTGTTTTATGTTTTTATGTTTTATGCCGGGCGGCACGGTGGTGTAGTGGTTAGCGCTGTTGCCTCACAGCAAGAAGGTCCAGGTTCAAGCACCATGGCCGGCGAGGGCCTAGGGATAGGCTCCAGCTCACCTGCGACCCTGTAGAACAGGATAAAGAGGCTACAGATAATGAGATGAGATGTTTTATGCTTTAACACCAAGGACCATGTTGGAAATAAGTGTTTTTCACTTTAACATGTTATCCTTTGGATTTTGATTGTCTGTCAATCCAAAATTAAATCAATTAATCAATCAATCAATTGTCCTTTAGAAGTCTTATTCCAATGTCATGAACCCAGCCACATATGAAAAAGTTATACGGTAGGCTTCAAGACTTTTGGACACTTTCATTTGATTCTTCATGCAAAACGATGTTTGGACTACCAGATAATTAGAAATGTCCAAAAACTGTATGATTGGAAAGTTGTTGAAATCACTTGAAAAGTCCATCTTTTTTTAAGCTGGAGGGGTCCAACCCACTGCATGAATATAGTTTTTCTTGATATCTCAATGTTGCTTTTGGTTCTAGTCCATTTATATAGATGTAGAATGTTTTCCACAAGATGATGATGGACATAGATTTGGCTTGGGCGCCATCTTTGATTGTTGCCTGTCACTTGGAAACTGGAAATGAACCAGGAGGCAAAAAGTTACATGACTGCAAACAAAGAAGAATTAGACAGATGATAGGGGTCACAGTCAGGGTTTTTTAATCAGGGGGTTGATAACTGCTAGTTTCAAGGATTTGGGTAAATAGCTAGTGCTAAAGGAAGAATTGATTATTTTTAGAAGAGGTTTGATTGCTTCTGGTATTATCTGTTTGAAGAGTCATGTAGGTAAGGGATCTAGTACACAAGTTGAAGATTTTGATGTGGAAATTAGTTTGGTCTCTCAAAAGAGAGTAAAGCATTCTGTAGTGAATCCCTGATGTGGGTGGAGTGCAGAAGCACAGCAGGCGGAAACTTACATTCTTACAAACTTTATTATACACACACACACTGTCATGCCTTTGTGCACTTGAGTCTGGTGCAGCTCGAGCGGCCGTTCTCACTTACGGAGTGCATTGTGCATGGTCTTGGGACCCAGTCGTTATGGGAAACACCTGATACTGATTTGAGCGCAATCAGCACATGCAGATACAGAGGCTGTTTCCACAGAAGCTTTGCGAAGTATTATCACTGTCACATTTGTTTCAAACCATGTTTATAACGCTCTTTAAATACTCTGCTTTATGATTCTGCTTTGCTTTCATTTGGGGTTTGTTTTTGTAAATATCATGCTGGCTAATAAACGCTCTTCCTGCACTTAGATCCGTCTACCGCTGTCTATCCTGTAGTGTCCTGATCCCCAGATCTTTAACCCAGCCACATATAAAAAGTTGTTCTCCTCCATGTTCTTCCAGGTTTTCATCTGCGTGTCAGTGTAGAATGATGTCTGCAGCACCAGGGAGTCTGAGATGTCGGGGAACTCAAAGCGTGGATCATTTTCCAACTCACAGGAAAAATTCTTCTTTGTTAGCATGTGGTTTCTACCAGTATATCCACTTCTTTTGAGTGTACTTCTTGGTTTTAATAACTTGTTTATTTACTGAACACGAACATAGCAGTAAGTTCTTGTGTTAATGGACCAGACTCCACTTTTGGATCATTAATCCCTTTTGGCTGAGAATGACCTGCGTGCAGGGGTTTGTCTTCTGGCACATCCATACAGTTTTAAATACAAAACCTACAATTAAACAGGTTGTTTTTACTGCAGTTATTTAATTCCTGGGCTCCCATCTGTAACAGGGAGTGATGTCACATCCCATTAATGCACTTTATGGTAGATTATTAAATTCTAATAGAATAGATGGGCCAAAATAATTGGGGATCTTTTTATTTAATGGGCCTCGACTCGTTATGAGTCTGAATTGGTGGGGCTTAAAGTAGGAAAGGTTGAGAACCCTTGCTCTATAGGACACAGTTATAGAAGTGAATTATGTATGATCATGCTATCTGTTATCACCCAGATGAGGATGGGTTCCCTTTAGAGTCTGGTTCCTCTCAAGGTGTCTTCCTTGTGATGGTTCAGGTATTTTTTTCCTTGACACCATCACCTCAGGCTTGCTCATCTGGGACACATTTTAAGTCATAAATTTTAAACATATATCTGAAATGTATATATTTCTGTAAAGCTGCTATGTGACAATTTCCAATGTTAAATGTGCTACACAAATAAACTTGAATTGATTTGATCTCATTTCAACTAGATTTTTTTACTTGAATCCTCACTTTCTGCCCCAGGTAATGTAGATTTTATTTGTTTTTAGTTCATTAAAGTGAAATGAAATATATCATTTTGTGTTCCACTTAGCTAACATTAGCTTACATTAACCTAACATTACACAGAACTAATATCAGTTCTGAATATTAAAAATAATAATAATTAATTAAATAGTGCCACGATGAATTGTCAGCTCTCACACTTCACAAATAAAGTTTTCTGCTTTCCCCAGATTTTTATTTTCTTTAAGAATTATATCTCTTCGAGGTTCTCATCTCATCTCTCATCTCATTATCTCTAGCCGCTTTATCCTCTCTTCGAGGTTATTCATCATATTTTAAAAATCTATTTACTCAAAATAATGGCGTTGTCACTTAAAATGAGCTAATTTTACATTTTCTTAGACTTCAGATAAACTTCCAACATCTGAGAAAAGCATTTAGAGAAAAGCATATTTTTTAAACTTTTATAATGTACAGTTGAACTCCAGTCTCTTCTTTATTTCTTATCAAGAAATTAAAAAGAACAAAATATATGAAAAAAGAAATGCATTCCTGAGTAATAAAAAAAATCTCATCTCATCTCATTATCTGTAGCCGCTTTATCCTGTTCTACAGGGTCGCAGGCGAGCTGGATCCTATCCCAGCTGACTACGGGCGAAAGGCGGGGTTCACCCTGGACAAGTCGCCAGGTCATCACAGGGCTGACACATAGACACAGACAACCATTCACACTCACATTCACACCTACGCTCAATTTAGAGTCACCAGTTAACCTAACCTGCATGTCTTTGGACTGTGGGGGAAACCGGAGCACCCGGAGGAAACCCACGCGGACACGGGGAGAACATGCAAAGTCCGCACAGAAAGGCCCTCGCCGGCCACGGGGCTTGAACCCGGACCTTCTTGCTGTGAGGCGACAGCGCTAAAAAAAAATCATTATGAAAAATGCATTACAATTTTAGAGATTTAAAGTGAAATAGAAATATTTTAAATGAAGTTTAAAATGGTATATTTTGCTATTTTAATTTTGAATCCTCAGGTGTTTAAAAAAATACAGTGCTCAAGAATAAATAAAACAAAAAATTATGGGGATTTGGAAATGATCCCCCCCCCCCCCCCCCCCCCACACACACACACACACACACACACACACTCACACACCACCACCACCATTTGATTCCAAGCAGTTCTTAGGGAGGAAACAAAAGTTCATGAAGCAGGTCATCAGAGTGACGCTGTTGGAGAAATCTCCTGATCAAACTGCACTTACACAAGGAACAGAGAGAGTTCGGGGGCTGAGGTTCAGTAGTGTGTTGACATTTGATCTCTAATAGAAACACTGTTTGCTGGTGGAAGGAACACTTTGAGAACATCTCATGGAGACTTCTCAGACCATACTTATGTTCAGATGAAAGCTCAGTGTTGTTCTGAAGAACCAGAGATCCAGCTTTCCTTACATTTACTTGTTTACCCAGTGTTCTCCTTTGCAACATCAGGTGAATATTTCACACCACACAAGAGCTTCAGTTCCTCATCATCTCCACACTAGACTCCTTCTCCTGTGCTCCATCAGACCCCTGAGTCTGATCTCAAACAAAGCTGTATGATTAAATGAATGAGAGAATAATGATGATGTTCTTCTGCTGGAAATAATTCAGACGTTACATTCCAGAAATGTCTCCATATACAGTGTTGTGTAAAAATCTGAGGCACATGTAAAGAAATGTTGTAGACTAAAAATGTCTTAAAAAATAATGAAATGAAATGAAATGTTTCAACATTAAAAAAAATACTATAAACAGTAATCAGTAACCCATAATAAATGAAACAAAGTCGGTATTTGGTGTGAGACGACCCTTTGCTTATACAGTGCCTTGAAAAAGTATTCATACCCCTTGAACTTTTTCACATTTTTCCACCTTACAACCACGAACTTAAAAGTTTTTTTAATTGAGATTTTATGTGATGGATCAACACAGAGTAGTATATAATTGTAAAGTGAAACGAAAATGATAAATGGTCTTCAAAATTTTAAACAAATAAAAATCTGAAAAATGTGGTGTGCATTAGTATTCAGCCCCCTGTACTCTGATACCTCTAAATACAGTCCAGTGCAATCAATTGCCTTCAGAAGTCGTCTAATTAGTTAATAGAGTCCTACTGCGTGTAATTTACTCTCAGCATAAATACACTTGTTCTGTGAAGGCCTCAGTGGTTTGTTAGAGAACACTGAAGAACAAACAGCATCATGAAGACCAAAGAACTCACGAGACAGGTCAGGGATAAAGTTCTGGAGAAGTTTAAAGCAGGGTTAGGTTATAAAAAAAATATCCCAAGCTCTGAACATCTCAAGAAGCACTGTTCAATCCATCATTCAAAAATGGAAAAAGTATGGCACAACTGCAAACCTACCAAGACATGGCCGTCCACCTAAACTGACAGAGCGAGCAAGGAGAGCACTGGTCAGAGAAGCAGCCAAGAGGCCCATGATCACTCTGGAGGAGCTGCAGAAATCCACAGCTCAGGTGGGAGAATCTGTGCACAGGACAACTATAAGTCGTACACTCCACAAATCTGGCCTTTTTGGAAGAGTGGCAAGAAGAAAGCCATTGTTGAAAGACAGGCATAAGAAGCCATGTAGGGGACACAGCAAACATGTGGAAGAAGGTGCTTTGGTCAGATGAGACCAAAGTTGAACTTTTTGGCCTAAATGCAAAGCGCTATGTGTGGCGGAAAACTAACACTGCTCATCACCCTGCACACACCATCCCCACTGTGAAACACGGTGGTGGCAGCATCATGCTATGGGGATGCTTTTCTTCAGCAGGGACAGGGAAGCTGGTCAGAGTTGATGGGAAGATGGATGGAGCTAAATACAGGGCAATCCTGGAAGAAAACCTGTTGGAGGCTGCAAAAGACTTGAGACTGGGAAGGAGATTCACCTTCCAGCAAGACAATGACCGTAAACATACAGACAGAGCTACAATGGAATGGTTTAGATCAAAGAATATTCATGTGTTAGAATGGCCCAGTCAAAGTCCAGACCTAAATCCCATTGAGCATCTGTGGCAAGACTTGAAAATTGCTGTTCACAGACGCTCTCCATCCAATCTGGCTGAGCTTGAGTTATTTTGCAAAGAAGAATGGGCAAAAATGTCAGTGTCTAGATGTGCAAAGCTGGTAGAGACATACCACAAAAGACTTGCAACTGTAATTGCAGCAAAAGGTGGCTCTACAAAGTATTGATGCAGGGGGGCTGAATACTAATGCACATCACATTTTTCAGATTTTTATTTGTTTAAAATTTTGAAGACCATTTATCATTTTCATTTCACTTCACAATTATGTGCTACTCTGTGTTGGTCTATCACATAAAATCTCAATAAAAAACGTTTAAGTTCATGGTTGTAAGGTGGAAAAATGTGAAAAAGTTCAAGGGGCATGAATACTTTTGCAAGGCACTGTATATATTTAAGCCACAGTTCTTCTGGACACTTTGACTGTCACACTCACTTCTTCATTTTACACCAAAACCCAGTAGCCTTCATTATGTTTTCTTTTTTAATCTGAAAAGTGCTTTCTTCTGGAATATGCTGCTCAGATACAAACTTTTTTTCTGTAACATTTCATTTTTTGCTGGAAAGCGAGCATTTGGATTCTAAAATGTTTTTGTTTTGACTTGATAATGTAGAAGTCATAAAATAGAAATCTATAACAAAGTTTGGATGAAAAAAAAATAAGGGGTCTAATACTTTTAGTCAGTACTGTATGTCTGTGTATTTGTTATTTCCCACCTGTGTGTGTGTTGACAATGAATCAGTGAGGTGTAAAGCAACAGGTGTGTGACCTTTCCCCACCTCCTCTATTTGTCTTCATCTCAAATGCTCCTGTGAAGTTCCTGTGAATTTTGTCCACCAGTCATGGATTATTCCCTGCCACACCACCAGAGGGCACCCTCCTCTGAATGTTAAAACTTTATTGGTCTTTTCCATTTCCTGCCCTGTGCATGACCTTTCCTTTGCCCATTTTGATTTTCCGATCTTGGATTGTCCCTTGATTTGAGTTTGCTCTGAGGCTCTGTGTACTGACCCTTGCCTGTGTTTTTGAACATGATTTTGGATCTGTTTACTGGACTAGCAGGACACGCAGGGTTCTCAGTTTCTGGATATCAAGGGTTCAAATTAAAGATCTGGATTTTTCTTCAGTCAGATATTTACCCCTATGTTGCACACTGCTGCTTTGGGGTAACAAACCCCATTCCTTCACTTTGAAGTTGTTTTTTTTTTCTTGATTTTCTCACCCATAAAAAATATTCACATTTGTTAGGTGGACTGTTGAGTGGACTTCATTTCTCAACATTAAAATAAATAAAATAATTATTTGCAGGTTATAAAAACTTGCTTATGTGTTTGTTGTCTATGCAGTGATGTCACTCCTGAAGCCACTTTAAAGAATATTGCACTTATTGTCGGTTACATTTTCTCTTTTTGTTTTTTTTTTCAAGTTTATTATCACAGTATTTACCTTTTGAAATTTCTTCATTTATTCATTCTCTATGACCCTGTCCTGTAACAGTGTACAGTATATTACTGTAATGCAGAGGTTCCCAATCCCTGGTCCTGGAGTACTTCCTGTCCTGCCCTTTCTCTGCTCTCACACACCCACTTTTACTGTTAATTAACTGATTAATTGAATCAGGTGTGTTGAAAGCAGGAAGACACTAAAACATGGAGAGCAGCAGGTTTTCCAAGACTCCCTCAGTGTCCTGTTGCTGTTGCATTTGAGGATGTGCTCAGGTTTAGTGTTGCAGCAGTTGACGTGGAGGAGATGGTGACAGGAGAAAGTGATTGTGGGGAGATGACTGTTACAGGCCCACATCTGGGTGAAAACAGTGGTTTATTTCTATTGTCAGTGTTGTTTCCAAGCAACATAAATATAAAGCATCCCTCCAAATACTATTTTTAAAATGTCTTTGTTATCAGTAATGAAGTTCATTTTCTGCCAGAAAAAAAAAAAAAAAAAAAAAAATATATATATATATATATATATATATATATATATATATATATATATTATATTATATCTTGCATGCATAATGAAAGCATTCTCCTCTGATGAAGACGGAGAAATTCTGCTCTATTTAATTAAGTTTATTTTGAACGCCTGCATGTTTTTGAGTTGACTTTGTGCCCAGCAGATTTAATGCATGATGCTGGAGGCTAAACTGGAGGCGATCGTCTTCCATTACTTGTTGGCTACATTAGTATCATAGCTCCAGTTCTAAACTAAAGAAGCAAACTAGAGACATCAGCTGATGGAGAACATTTTGGATTAAAGGGACATTTCATGTTCTTTAATGAAGCCTCTGCAGGTCGTTAAGTTCAGCTGAAGCTCATCATCATTTCATTCTAAAAACTGTGCTAATGCTACAGATTGAGATTTAAGAGGATTATTTTGTATTTCCAGTTTGACTTTTGGACTTTTATTAGATTTTAACCTGAATAAAGTTTAACCAAGTGCCAGAAGAACGAAACACTATATTTGTGTTGCAGTGCATGCTGGGATTCGATAACGAGCCCCTAATGCACACACTATTAAAGATAAACGAGTGAAAACAGCTGATAAACAACTGACATCTTTAATGCTAAAGCTGCTAACCATTTGTGTGTGTGTGTGTGTGTGTGCTCTTCACAAGGCTAATTGGCAACAGACAGTAAAATAAATACAGCAGCGTCATGAGAGATTAGAGCTAAAAGGTCAAAAACCACACAGCAGTTTGCTTTCAGAATTAAACACATATGCGCGTGCACACACACACACACACACACACACGCTAAGCCATTTCACCTCTAATCTCCTAATAAGATTATAAAAAGTGCAAATATGTTTCCGCATTACTGCTCATAATGACACTGTATAAAAGCCTGAGTTCACAGCTGGAGGCTTAAATGCAGAATGTGCAGCTAAACACTAAATATTGCGCTGATGAAGGACTTCCGTTTGAAGCACTTCCTGGTTGGATGACATCCTGATGTTAGAAAACTTTCTCTCTCAGGAGTTACACAAGATTTCTCTGAAAAACTGAAATCATTCAGGTTCCATTTAAAACAGGGAGTCAGTTATTTAAGATCACACTCACAACCCTCCGTACAGCTACTACGGGTGCTCTATGGTAAAAAAAATTGGCAAAACCATGCTTGAGACTTGTGCGACACTTGTGTGTGTTCAGCGCTGTAGAAGGTCGCAGACTGGCCGTGGAGAGTTTTGGTCCTGCACATGCAAATTCTATGGGTCTTGCAAAAAATCAAGAATGCATACACTACGTACAGGACCCGTTCTCCTTTTGTACACCTGAACTAAGTCAGCAGTATGGCTAGCAGGGGCTTTTTGTGATGACAGTAAGATGCAGGAGTGACGCATGGTCATTGTATGAGTGATTTGCCTCAGAAGTACGACACAAGTACTCCACACTTGCTATTTGCTACATTATATACTTACTTATTTGCTATATTAATACTTGCTATATTATATACTGCACACCTGCAGTATGTAATAGCAACGATTTCATGAATATTTTTTTATGACAAAATTGAGAATATCCGACAAAAAATTCAAACTACTAATTTAAGGTCAGACAATATAAGAGACCTTGTAGTTAACAATATAACTGTATCAAATCATCAATTAGAATGTTTTACTGCCCTTAGAGAAACTGAATTACTTTCATTAATCTCGGCATCAAAAGCTTCAACTTGCGTACTAGATCCCTTACCTACACGTCTATTCAAACAGATAATACCTGAAGTAATTAAACCGCTAAATTCTTCTCTCATGATTGGCTATGTACCCAAATCCTTTAAACGAGCAGTAATCAAACCCCTGATTAAAAAACCTGACCTTGATCCCTGTCAGCTGTCCAATTATCGGCCAATATCAAACCTCCCCTTTATCTCCAAGATCCTTGAAAAAGCTGTGGCACAGCAGTTATGCTCATATTTACATAGGAATAACATCCATGAAGGTGTTCGCCTTGGGCAAGCGATAGCCCACCTTTGCCTCCCTGCCAGGGAAACGGCTATATCGGTCCCCGCTGCCTTGCGGCTTCCTAGTGTTGTTAAGGCTTCAGGAGTTAACCTCGAGGAAAAAAACGGAGTGGGACCCCGTAGGTGGTTGGTTTCTATAAGATAAATTCCTCCCGGCAGTCCCTGCAGCCAAATGGATGCCAAACGTACTGCTTTGCTTTCCTTTGGACCACATCTGTAAGGCCGAGAGGGGGATCTTGGTTTTTGGGCAAACCTCGATCTCCATATTCACGCCCAGGCGTACGTAACTGGAGAGGACACTTCATTGCCATTCGACCTGAATTGGCAGAACCAACACGGGAGACAGCAGTTTACGAGTTATAAGTCTAGTCCAATTGGCGTAGGACATGGTGCTACGGGTTGTCTCTGACGGTGGGAGGAATCATCGTGTTCCATTGGTCAGCTACCGCCCGCCTCAAGCTGGGCAGCCCCCAGCCAGTAAGGTGCTGACCCGCCACGTTCTGTCTGCTCCATTGGGTGCGTGGAGCTAGGGTAATAACCGAAAAGCAGATTGTAAACCATGTACCAGGCAAGAATCATAGGAAAAAATCACAAACTCAACGCTTGCGACTGGCAAGCTGGAATATCAGGACTATGACCCCTGGTTTATCCGAAGACCTGCATCTCATTGACGATAGTAGAAAAACGGCCATCATTGATCGTGAGTTGGCATGGCTCAACATTGATATTGCTGCGCTGCAAGAGACGCGCCTATTATCCAACGGAAGCATAAAAGAGCATGATTACATGTTTTTCTGGCAAGGCAAGAAACCAGGTGAACCCCGAGAACACGGAGTTGGCTTTGCCACTAGGAACACACTGACACCTGTGTTTGACCTTCTTCCTAATTCATCACACCGGACAATATCTGCCCATCTGCAAACGACCATGGGACCCGTGAATATCATCTGTGCATATGCCCCGACACTGTGTGCTACAGAAGAGAGCAAAGATGTGTTTTACGAGGAGCTGGATACTGCCATCAAAGGGTTATCCAGCTCTGAAAGCTTGTTCCTGCTTGGCGATTTTAATGCCAGAGTCGGATCCGACCATGACTCTTGGCCAAGCTGTCTTGGGCATTTTGGCATTGGCAAGTTGAATGTTAATGGACAAAGGTTGCTGGAGCTTTGCTCTTATCATAACTTGTGCGTTACCAACATGTTCTTTTCCACCAAGCCGATCCATCGTGTTTCCTGGCGCCATCCAAGATCCCGCCATTGGCATCAGCTTGACCTTATTATTACGCGCAGAAGCTCGCTGAACGACGTTTGCATCACTTGTAGCTATCACAGTGCTGATTGTAACACCAACCACTCATTAGTGAGAAGCATAATACGATTTCTGCCGAAAAAGATCCATCGTGCTAGGACGAACAGGCGCCCTCGTATTAACACTGCTAAAATTGGCATCGGTGAGCTACATTCTAGATTCATGGAGTCCATTGAGGAGGCATTTGCGAACAGCCCTACTGGCAGTGTGGAAATCCATAGGAGTTATATTCGAGACTCATTGTATAACTCCTCCATTAAAGTATTTGGTAAATGTGAGCGAAAAAGCGCTGATTGGAGAACATTGCCAGCCTGCAACCTGCCATTGAGGCAAAATGATCAGTACTCTTACACCACAAATGCAACCCATCAGACCAGTCACTAGAAGTCCTTAGAAAGGCCAGAGGTGATGTGCAGCAGATCGCGCGAAGATGTGCCAACGACTACTGGGTCAATCTTGCCACGGGTATACAAAAGGCGGCTGATAAGGGCAATGTTCGAGGCATGTACGAGGGTATAAAAAGGGCCTGTAGCCCCAGTATAGCTAAGACGGCACCACTCCGAACATCTACGGGTGAAATGATATTGGATTGTGGCAAGCAGTTAGAACTGTGGGTAGAACACTACGTAGAAATCTACGCGAGAAAGAACTCAGTTAAAGAATCTGCTCTGCTAGCAATTCCTGCTCTCCCCGTCATGGATGAGCTTGATTCTCCACCTAAGCTCCAAGAACTTGCTGAAGCTGTCGACCATCTTGCCTGTAGGAAAGCCCCAGGTGAGGACGGTATCCCCTCAGAAATCTTGAAAGCGGCAAAGAATACAATAATGCTAACCAATCTTTATGAGCTCCTCTTACTGTGCTGGGATGAAGGCTATCTACCCCAAGAAATGCGTGACGCATTGATTATAAATGTATATAAGAACAAGGGTGATCGTAGCAACCGTGATAGCTTCCGAGGTGTCTCTTTACTCGTCACCACTGGCAAAGCCTTTGCTCACATAGTATTAAAAAGGCTACAACCTCTTGCTGACCAGGTCTACCCTGAGTCGCAGTGCGGCTTCAGAGCAGCCCGTTCGACCATAGACATGATATTTTCCTTGAGACAGCTACAGGAAAAGTGTCAGGAACAGAGGCAACCCCTCTATATTGCTTTCATTGATCTGACCAAAGCTTTTGACTTGGATAGCAGGGATGGCCTTTTCCAGTTACTGCAGAGAATAGGGTGCCCACCCAAGCTTCTCAGTATCATCATATCCTTTCATGAAGGGATGGAAGCCAGAGTTCAACACGAAGGTGATTTATCAGCCTCTTTTCCGATTAGTAGTGGGGTTAAGCAGGGTTGCGTACTTGCTCCGACGCTGTTCGGCATTTTTTTCTCTATTCTCCTGTCCTATGCTTTTGACAGCTCTGTTGACGGAGTATACATCCATACGAGAAGCGATGGCAGCCTTTTCAACCTAGCTCGCCTCCGCGCGAAGACAAAAGTACGGAAAGTCTTAATTAGAGAATTACTCTTTGCTGATGATGCTGCCCTCGTAGCACACTCGGAAGAGGGGCTACAACGCCTCACCAACCGCTTTGCCTATGCATGCAGAGACTTTGGCCTAACCATCAGCCTGAAGAAGACAAAAGTCATGTGCCAGGACGCAAGTGCTAAACCAAATATCGTCATTGATGGCCACCCTCTTGAAGTGATCAATAACTTTACCTATCTTGGCTCCACAATATCAAGCAATTTGTCTTTGGACAGTGAGCTAGATAAGAGAATCGGTAAAGCTGCGACTTCAATGTCCCGCCTCGTTTCAAGAGTCTGGGAAAACTCTTTGCTGACTATACATACCAAGATGTTAGTGTACAAGTCTTGTGTCCTCAGTACCCTGCTCTACGGGAGTGAATCGTGGTCCCTCTATGCTCACTAGGAACGAAGATTGAATATGTTCCATCTTAGAAACCTGAGGCACATCTTGGGCATCTCATGGCAAGACCACGTTACCAACAAATCTGTCCTCGACACTGCTGGTATCCCTAGCATGTTTGCTCTTCTCTCCCAAAGACGCCTTCGTTGGCTTGGCCATGTGATTCGTATGCAGGACGGCCGTATTCCAAAGGACCTTTTATTCGGAGAACTCTCCTCGGGCTCAAGGCCCACTGGCAGACCCTACCTGAGGTTCAAGGATGTGTGTAAGCGTGATCTAAGGGTCTGTGACATCGACCCTGGCCAACTAGAGAGTGGTGCGCTAGAGAGAGGACGGTGGAAAGCTCTGGTGGCAAGTGGATTGCAGAGAAGCAAAGATCTAAGAGAGTCCTTGTGGGCGGAAAAAAGACCGCGTGCGCAACTGGGGAGGACTGTGTCCCATGATGATCTTACTAACATATGCAACAATTGCGGTCGAGTCTGTCTATCCCGCATCGGACTATTCAGCCATCAAAGATACTGCCACTCCCAATCGTTACTATGACATTGTTACGTACTATCCATTGTCTCTCGAGACAGAAGGATGTTAGTAACATCCATGAAATGTATCAGTCAGGATTTAGACCTAATCATAGCACAGAGACAGCTCTGGTTAAAGTAGTAAACAACCTACTGTTGGTGTCTGATCAGGGCTGTGTCTCACCACCTGTGTTGCTTGACCTTAGTGCAGCATTTGATACCATTGATCATTCCATTCTTCTGGATAGACTAGAAAATGTTGTGGGAGTTAAGGGAACGGCCCTCTCCTGGCTCAGCTCTTATTTAACTGATCGCTATCAGTATGTTGATGTAAATGGTGATATTTCTAGACATACTGAGGTAAAGTTTGGTGTTCCACAAGGTTCTGTCTTGGGTCCACTGCTTTTTTCTTTATATATGTTACCTCTGGGTGATATTATTCATAAAAATTATATTAGTTTCCACTGTTATGCTGATGACACACAGTTGTATGTTTCTGCAAAACCTGATGAGAGACACCAGCTTAATAGAATTGAGGAATGTGTGAAGGACATTAGACACTGGGTGCTTTTTAACTTCTTTCTGCTTAACTCTGACAAGACTGAAGTACTTGTACTCGGACCACATGCAGCTAGAAGTAAGTTTTCTGATTCCACAGTGACTCTGGATGGCCTTTCTGTTTCTTCACACGCAGCAGTAAAAGACCTCAGGGTGATTATTGACCCGAGTCATTCATTCGAAACTCACATTGATAACATTACCCGGATAGCTTTCTTTCATCTCCGAAATATTGCTAAGAAATTTAATGTTACTACATGACGCGGAAAAACTAGTTCATGCTTTCGTTACCTCCAGGTTGGATTATTGTAATGCCTTATTTTCTGGATGTTCCAATAAGTGCATAAACAAGCTCCAGTTAGTTCAAAATGCAGCAGCAAGAGTCCTTACATTGGGCATACCTAACAACCTGTGTTTTCTCTCCCCCCACCCCCAAATCTGTCCCTCTGAGTTACATGTCGGTCCTGGGATCGAGATGCTGAACCTCTTCTGCTCCTCGGACCTGCTTGATCCATCCTGGTGCCCTGTGTCTGGTTGGAGTCTCATTGCATCGCTCCTATGGAGGATGGCCCCATGAGGACAGTTGAAAGTCACACCTGGAGGACGCTCTGGACTCTTACAGTAATGCTTTTATGGCTGAGGACTACAGTTGACTTGCTAACTTTAGGACTGCAGTTGTCATGAACAGTTTTGCACTCAAGTTTCCATCAATGAAGAGTCACAACATCAATGAAACTGTCTTCATGTTAAAACTGTTAATATTATAGTCATGCTGTCTGTTGTTGCCCAAATGAGGATGGGTTCCCTTTTGAGTCTGGTTCCTCTCGAGGTTTCTTCCTCATGTCGTCTGAGGGAGTTTTTCCTTGCCACCGTCGCCACAGGCTTCATCATTGGGGATAGATTAGGGATAAAATTAGCTCATGTTTTAAATCGTTCAAATTGTGTAAAGCTGCTTTGCGACAATGTTTATTGTTAAAAGCGCTAAACAAATAAACTTGACTTGACTTGACTATTTGTGTGGCCCCCAAGACAGAAGTACATCTCACTTTCTACCCCTATGTGTGGCGTGCACACAGCACACGCAATCCGTATGCAACATAAGAGGCAAGACTCTGGGTATATATATTGGGGGAGGAACCAAGGAACTGATCATGTAGTGTGTAGCATTGTAGAAGGGAAGAAGACCACCTCATTTGTCAAGTCAAGTCAAATTTATTTCTATAGCACTTTTAACAATAAACATTGTTGCAAAGCAGCTTTACAGAATTTGAATGACTTTAAACATGAGCTAATTTTATCCCTAATCTATCCCCAATGATGAAGCCTGTGGTGATGGTGGCAAGGAAAACTCCCTCAGATGACATGAGGAAGAAACCTCAAGAGGAACCAGACTGAAAAGGGAACCCATCCTCATTTGGGTGACAACAGACAATGTGACTATAGCATTAACAGTTTTAACATGAAGTCAGTTTCGTATGTTATAAACTCTTCATTAATGGAAACTTGAGTGCAAAACTGTTCATGACAACTGCAGTCCTTAAGTTAGCAAGTCAACTGTAGTCCTCAGCCATAAAAGCATTACTGTAAGAGTCCAGAGCATCCTCCAGGTGTGACTTTCAACTGTCCTCATGGGGCCGTCCTCCACAGGAGTGATGTGATGAGACTCCAACCAGACACAGGGCACCAGGATGGATCAGGCAGGTCTGAGGAGGAGAAAAGGTTCAGCATCTCGATCTCAGGACCGAGATGTAACTCAGAGGGACAGATTTTGGGGGGTGGGGGGAACACAGGTTGTTAGGTATTCCCAGTGTCACCTGAATAAGAAGGAACAGTATACATTTTGCGCTGAGTACAAGCAGGGACTCTGGCAAAACTAACTAAGACATCATAACTAAAAGGGGAGAGCCAGAAGGTAACACAGGCATGAGGGGCCCCGGGACATAAAGCAGCAGCCACTACACCGTCAACAAACTCGAGTGAGCAAGCGAGTGGGGACTGACAGCATCCATACATCCCAGTTTACCAAAACACTCTGTCTGAGGATCCTCTAGATCTACACCTTTACCTCATAAACACCATTAACACAAGGGCTGACTAAACACAGTGTTGTTTTTGGCAGCCATTTTTTATTTAGTTTTAGTCTTGGTCTTTTGGACAAAATACTTATTAGTTTTCGTCACATTTTAGTCAATTCTATCCTTGATAGTTTTGGTCTAGTTTTTGTTGACAAAAACTAAAAGGGTTTTAGTCCAGTTTTAGTCATTCATTTTAGTTGAAAAAAATAATTACTTTAAAACATTAAATTAGGGGCGGCATGGTGGTGTAGTGGTTAGCGCTGTCGCCTCACAGCAAGAAGGTCCGGGTTCGAGCCCCATGGCCGGCGAGGGCCTTTCTGTGCGGAGTTTGCATGTTCTCCCCATGTCCGCGTGGGTTTCCTCGGGGTGCTCCGGTTTCCCCCACAGTCCAAAGACATGCAGGTTAGGTTAACTGGTGACTCTAAATTGACCGTAGGTGTGAATGTGTGAATAAACGCTGTCTAGTGTGTATACTTTCTACATAAACGCTGTCTAGGGTGCATACTCTCTACATAAACACTGTCTAGTGTGTATACTCTACATAAACGCTGTCTAGTGTGTATACTCTACATAAACGCTGTCTAGTGTGTATACTCTACATAAACGCTGTCTAGTGTGTATACTCTACATAAACACTGTCTAGTGTGTAGACTCTCTACATAAACACTGTCTAGTGTGTATGCTCTCAACATAAACACTGTCTAGTGTGCATACTCTCTACAGAAATGCTGTCTAGTGTGTATACTCTACATAAACGCTGTCTAGTGTGCATACTCTCTACATAAATGCTGTCTAGTTTGTATACTCTACATCAAGGGTGCCCAACCAGTCGATCGCGGTCTACCAGTCGATCGCAGGCGGAGTTTCAGTCGATCGCGAGAATGACAAAAAAAAAAAAAAAAAACTTTGTTGAAAAAGCACACTAATAAAACCATCGTTCATGAGTGACCAGAATATATTTTCATATTAATAAAATTAAGAAATATATAAATAATTCTTAAATATATAAATAATTCTGAATCCTATTCTGTTGCATGCTGGGTATGGTTTGCCATGGTTGCTAGGTTGTAACTAGGGGCCTAAAGCGCGAAGAAGCTTTAGAGTCCGCCTAGTTACAACCTAGCAACCAGTGTAGTGGAAGCTGAGAAGATAATGGCGGAAACCAAAAAAGCTAAAAATTATCACTTTCATCCTGAGTGGGAAGAGGATTACTTTTTTGTTTTTTCGAATTCAAAGCCAGTGTGTTTGATCTGTAATGCTACCGTGGCCATTCCAAAGAAGGGAAATTTGGAGCGACATTTCATGACCGTTCACAAGAGCTATGCTAAAAACTTCCCGGCGAAATCAGCTGTACGAACTGAAAAGGTAAACAACCTGAGGAGACAGCTAGCCGCAAAGCAGGCAGTGTTTACGCGACCTGTTAATAAGAGTAAAACTGCCACGATAGCGTCTTACCGTGTGAGTCGTGTTCTGGCAAAGCACAAGAAATGTTTTAAAGACGGCGAAGTTTTCAAAGAAGCCTTTGTGGAGGCCGCGGATGCACTTTTCGCTGACTTCAAGAACAAGAAGGAGATCATGTCGGCTATTCAAGAAACCCAGCTATCCAGGAACACCATTACAAGGCGGTGCGAGACCATGTCAGAGGACATTGAACGACAGCTTAGAAATGACATTGAGAGCTGTCTTTGTTTTTCGCTGCAATTTGACGAATCAACTGATGCTGTGGATGTGGCGCAGTTATGTGTTTTCATTCGGATGGTTTTTCATAACATGACGGCAAAAGAAGAGATTCTGACAATTTTGCCTTTGAAAGGGCACACAAGAGGGTCGGATGTTTTTGACACGTTTATGGAGTTTGTCAGTAAGTCGCATTTACCCCTCTTCAAACTTACGTCAATCACAACTGATGGGGCTCCATCTATGGTTGGGCATACTGCTGGGTTCGTTGCTTTGTGCAAGCAGTCGGAATCTTTCCCTGATTTTTTGAACTATCACTGTATCATTCACCAACAAGGGCTGTGCGGGAAGATTTTGAACATGAAGGACGTCATGGACGTAGCTATAAAAATCGCGTGCTCTTTTCGGGCCAGGAGTTTACAGAGGCGCTTATTCCGTGCCCAGCTCGAGGAGGCAGGTGCAGACCACACCGTTCTGCTGCTGCACACCGACGTCAGGTGGTTGAGCCAAGGCAAATTCCTCGAAAGATTTTTGGAACTTTTGCCCGAAATTAAAGAGTTCCTGAAGCACACAACTACCCATGCTGCTGCTTATACTCATCTGGAGGACGGTCAGTGGCTCGCTGATTTGGCTTTTCTCACAGATGTCACCAATAAGATCAATGACTTGAATCTCGAGCTGCAGGGGAAAGGAAAGCACATCGCCAACATGATCAGTTCAGTGAACACCTTTAAAACGAAGTTGCGCCTGCTGGTACGCAGGTTGCAACAGTGTGATGTCAGGAACTTTCCGCACTTGGAGGCTGAGCTCCGCCGTCAGGGCAAAGACAGTGTGGAACTTGCTCGTTATGAGCAACAGATCCAAAACATTCTTTTGGAGTTTGAGCGCCGGTTTACTGACTTTGCATCCATTGAGCCTGTTGCTCAGTTTCTGTGCTTTCCATTTGGTGAAAATGTTGATGTGGATTGCATTGCGCCCAAAGTAGCCACACTCTTCAGCCTGGACTCCAGTGCTGTCGAGAATGAAATTCTCACACTGCAAAATGACATTGAGATCAAATGCAGAGCAACACCTGGGATAACTGGCGAATTCTGGAACCTGCTGCTGGAAGAGAAGTATCCAAACCTCAGACAATGCGCACTGAATATGACTTCCCTTTTTGGATCAACATATTTGTGTGAGTCTGCCTTTTCACACATGAAAATAATCAAGTCCAAGTACAGAACCACACTGACTGATGACCACCTCGCAGCCTGCTTAAGGCTGGCACTCAACTCCTACTGTCCGGATTACGAGAAGCTAGCTGCCTCCTCCCAGTGCCAGAAGTCCCACTAAGGTAGAGAAGTGTTTATTATTATTATTATTATTATTATTATTATTATTAGTAGTAGTAGTAGTAGTAGTATCTTGAATGACATATTCATATCATATCCATATACTTAGAGGAGTATTTTATCTGTTTTCCAGATTCATTTAAATCCAACTGCTGGTTTCCCTGCTATTGCCACTCTCCAGTGAAGTTTATCATTTTGAAATATTGGACTTCTCTTCTCCTTCCTGCTTTGAAGTTATCTCTTCTGGTGTGTGTGTGTGTGTGTGTGTGTGTGTGTGTGTGTGTGTGTGTGTGTGTGTGTGTTAATCTGTTGAATTCATGTTGAATTGATGTTTTCCAATTTTGGATTTCTGTTATGGAGTTTTTGGAGTGTTCTTTTCTGTAGTTGTGTGTGTGTGTGTGTGTGTGTGTGTGTGTGTGTGTGTGTGGTTGAGAGAGAGAGAGAGAGAGAGATGATGTGCCTCTGAAGTTCTGTTTTGGACAACCTATTTGTGACATGTTGATCAGTTCCTCATTTTTTTGTGCATTTATACTGCCTATTCTCCTCCTGTGCAAATAAAAACTCAACTACGTGTGATCTGCGATTGCGGCTCCTTGTTTGAATTATTGCCCGGCCCTTGATCTTGACTTGGTAGATCTCAGCATGCCATCAACTTCAAAAGTAGATCTTGGTTAAAAAAAGGTTGGGCACCCCTGCTCTACATAAACAGTCCAGTGTGCATACTCTCTGCATAAACGCTGTCTAGTGTGTATATTCTACATAAACGCTGTCTAGTGTGTATACTCTACATAAACGCTGTCTAGTGTGTATACTCTCTACATAAATGCTGTCTAGTGCGTATACTCTACATAAACGCTGTCTAGTGTGTATACTCTACATAAACTCTGTCTAGTGTGTATACTCTCTACATAAACACTGTCTAGTGTGTATACTCCATTGTTCACAGACTTGTGTTTCTGCCTCTACATAAACGCTGTCTAGTGTGTATACTTTCTACATAAACGCTGTCTAGTGTGTATACTCTCTACATAAACGCTGTCTAGTGTGCATGCTCTCTACATAAACGCTGTCTAGTGTGTATACTCTATATAAACGCTGTCTAGTGTGTATACTCTCTATATAAACACTGTCTAGTGTGCATGCTCTCTACATAAATGCTGTCTAGTGTGCATGCTCTCTACATCAACACTGTCTAGTGTGTATACTCTAAATAAACGCTGTCTAGTGTGTATACTCTCTACATAAACGCTGTCTAGTGTGCACGCTCTCTACATCAACACTGTCTAGTGTGTATACTCTAAATAAACGCTGTCTAGTGTGTATACTCTCTATATAAACACTGTCTAGTGTGCATGCTCTCTACATAAACACTGTCTAGTGTGCATGCTCTCTACATAAACGCTGTCTAGTGTGTATACTTTCTACATAAACACTGTCTAGTGTGTATACTCTCTATATAAACACTGTCTAGTGTGCATGCTCTCTACATAAACACTGTCTAGTGTGCATGCTCTCTACATAAACGCTGTCTAGTGTGTATACTTTCTACATAAACACTGTCTAGTGTGTATACTCTAAATAAACGCTGTCTAGTGTGTATACTCTCTACATAAACGCTGTCTAGTGTGTATACTCTACATAAATGCTGTCTAGTGTGTATACTCTACATAAATGCTGTCTAGTGTGTATACTCTACATAAACGCTGTCTAGTGTGCATACTCTCTACAGAAACGCTGTCTAGTGTGTATACTCTACATAAACGCTGTCTAGTGTGTATACTCTACATAAACGCTGTCTAGTGTGTATACTCTCTACATAAACGCTGTCTAGTGTGTATATTCTACATAAACACTGTCTAGTGTGTATACTCTATACATAAACACTGTCTAGTGTGTAGACTCTCTACATAAACACTGTCTAGTGTGTATGCTCTCAACATAAACACTGTCTAGTGTGTATACTCTCTACATAAACGCTGTCTAGTGTGCATACTCTCTACAGAAATGCTGTCTAGTGTGTATACTCTACATAAATGCTGTCTAGTGTGTATACTCGACATAAATGCTGTCTAGTGTGCATACTCTCTACAGAAATGCTGTCTAGTGTGTATACTCTACATAAACGCTGTCTAGTGTGTATACTCTCTACATAAATGCTGTCTAGTTTGTATACTCTACATAAACAGTCCAGTGTGCATACTCTCTACATAAACGCTGTCTAGTGTGTATATTCTACATAAACGCTGTCTAGTGTGTATACTCTCTACATAAACGCTGTCTAGTGTGTATATTCTACATAAACGCTGTCTAGTGTGTATACTCTCTACATAAATGCTGTCTAGTGTGTATATTCTACATAAACACTGTCTAGTGTGTATACTCTACAGAAACGCTGTCTAATGTGTATACTCTCTACATAAACACTGTCTAGTGTGTATACTCTCTACATAAACACTGTCTAGTGTGTATACTCTCTGCATAAACACTGTCTAGTGTGTATACTCTACATAAACTCTGTCTAGTGCGTATACTCTACGTAAACGCTGTCTAGTGTGTATACTCTCTACATAAACACTGTCTAGTGTGTATACTCTACGTAAACGCTGTCTAGTACGTATACTCTACGTAAACGCTGTCTAGTGCGTATACTCTACATAAATGCTGTCTAGTGCGTAAACTCTACATAAACTCTGTCTAGTGTGTATACTCTACATAAACGCTGTCTAGTGCGTATACGCTACATAAATGCTGTCTAGTGCGTATACTCTAAATAAACGCTGTCTAGTGTGCATACTCTACATAAACGCTGTCTAGTGTGTATACTCTCTACATAAACGCTGTCTAGTGTGTATACTTTCTACATAAACGCTGTCTAGTGTGCATACTGTCTACATAAACACTGTCTAGTGTGCATGCTCTCTACATAAATGCTGCCTAGTGTGTATACTCTCTACATAAACGCTGTCTAGTGTGTATACTCTCTACATAAACACTGTCTAGTGTGTATACTCTCTACATAAATGCTGTCTAGTGTGTATACTCTACATAAACGCTGTCTAGTGTGTATACTTTCTACATAAATGCTGTCTAGTGTGTATACTCTACATAAACGCTGTCTAGTGTGTATACTCTACATAAATGCTGTCTAGTGTGCATGCTCTCTACATAAACGCTGTCTAGTGTGTATACTCTACATAAACGCTGTCTAGTGTGTATACTCTACATAAACGCTGTCTAGTGTGTATACTCTACATAAATGCTGTCTAGTGTGCATGCTCTCTACATAAACGCTGTCTAGTGTGTATACTCTACATAAACGCTGTCTAGTGTGTATACTCTACATAAACGCTGTCTAGTGTGTATACTCTACATAAACGCTGTCTTGTGTGTATACTCTACATCAGACCTGGGCATTTTACGGCCCGTGGGCCGCATCCGGCCCTTTGGTTCATTCTGACCGGCCCGCGTAAGGTTAATTAGAAATTATAAAATAAACGTATTTTCTAATTTTACCTCATGCATGGACTGAATGTGCATTGCTTTTCTTTTGAAGTTGTGTTCAACAAAAACGCAATGCGTGCGACATGAAATTCCATGAAACCTAATCCCGCGATAACTACTTCCTTAATTTATCCAGACCAACCACAAACTTGTATGTCATCCTTCAAACGATCCAGCCAATCACATAGTGTGACATCACCAGCAGGCACCGGAGCCCGAGCCAATCTGTAGATCTGATACCTACACCGAATCGACGTTTTCAGTGATGAAGTTTAACAAATCCAGGTATAGATCCTCTCTCACCGATAATCATCTGTCAGCTGTGCTTCGCATCTCCACCTCAGACATTTAACCTGACTTTGATGCACTCGTTAAATACCAACAGAGACTAGATTTCTCTCACTGAACAAATAAAAAACTGAAAAACACCAAATGAGGTGATTAGACTACAAATGTGGGCATCATTATTATAATATGATGTATCTTGCTTAATATTTGGAGTAGAAAGACAATATTGTGATGTCTTTATTGTGTTTTGGGGTGAATGTGACTGAAAAAAAAATGGTACAAATGTTCACGTTTTGTTAACCATTGTTTTGGGAAATTTGATTGAATGAATGAAACATTTTGTAAGGCAACCTCTTTTTTTCCATACTCTTAGCAGTTTGTAAAAACAATGTTATTTACCGCTTTATATAAAGAAATACAATTAATATTATGCAGAATTTAGTTCAGCCTTTTGGTCCGGCCCTCCACCAAATTTTCTGTTTCTCATGTGGCCCCATGGAAAAAATAATTGCCCACCCCTGGTCTACATAAACGCTGTCTAGTGTGTATACTCTCTACATAAACGCTGTCTAGTGTGTATACTCTACATAAACGCTGTCTAGTGTGTATACTCTCTACATAAACGCTGTCTAGTGTGTATACTCTACATAAACACTGTCTAGTGTGTATACTCTACATAAACATTGTCTAGTGTGTATACTCTACATAAACACTGTCTAGTGTGTATACTCTACATAAACATTGTCTAGTGTGTATACTCTACATAAACATTGTCTAGTGTGTATACTCTACATAAACACTGTCTAGTGTGCATTCTCTCTACATAAACGCTGTCTAGTGTGTATACTGTCTACATAAACGCTGTCTAGTATGTATACTCTACATAAACACTGTCTAGTGTGCATGCTCTCTACATAAACACTGTCTAGTGTGCATGCTCTCTACATAAGCACTGTCTAGTGTGTATACTCTACATAAACGCTGTCTAGTGTGTATACTCTACATAAACGCTGTCTAGTGTGTATACTCTACATAAACGCTGTCTAGTGTGTATACTCTACATAAACACTGTCTAGTGTGTATACTCTACATAAACACTGTCTAGTGTGTATACTCTACATAAACACTGTCTAGTGTGCATGCTCTCTACATAAACACTGTCTAGTGTGTATACTCTACATAAACACTGTCTAGTGTTCACGCTCTCTACATAAACGCTGTCTAGTGTGTATACGCTACATAAACGCTGTCTAATGTGTATACTCTACATAAACGCTGTCTAGTGTGCATGCTCTCTACATAAACGCTGTCTAGTGTGTATACTCTTCATAAACACTGTCTAGTGTGTATACTCTACATAAACACTGTCTAGTGTGTATACTCTACATAAACGCTGTCTAGTGTGTATACTCTACATAAACACTGTCTAGTGTGCATGCTCTCTACATAAACACTGTCTAGTGTGTATACTCTACATAAACACTGTCTAGTGTGCATGCTCTCTACATAAACGCTGTCTAGTGTGTATACTCTACATAAACGCTGTCTAATGTGTATACTCTACATAAACACTGTCTAGTGTGTATACTCTACATAAACACTGTCTAGTGTGCATGCTCTCTACATAAACACTGTCTAGTGTGCATGCTCTCTACATAAACACTGTCTAGTGTGTATAATCTACATAAACGCTGTCTAGTGTGCATGCTCTCTACATAAACGCTGTCTAGTGTGTATACTCTACATAAACACTGTCTAGTGTGTATACTCTACATAAACACTGTCTAGTGTGTATAATCTACATAAACGCTGTCTAGTGTGTATGCTCTCTACATAAACACTGTCTAGTGTGTATACTCTACATAAACACTGTCTAGTGTGTATAATCTACATAAACACTGTCTAGTGTGTATACTCTACATAAACACTGTCTAGTGTGTATAATCTACATAAACGCTGTCTAGTGTGTATGCTCTCTACATAAACGCTGTCTAGTGTGTATACTCTACATAAACACTGTCTAGTGTGTATACTCTACATAAACGCTGTCTAGTGTGCATGCTCCATTGTTCACAGACTTGTGTTTCTGCCTCCATTTAACATGTCGCAATGCAGTGATAGAGCACAAACATGTCATGATGAACACACAGCTAGAAGATGACCATGCTGTCCGTTACTGTAAATATGATGGCTAAGCATGCTGCTAGCGTTAGAGTAGCCAGGTGTGCTGCTGCTCATTTAGTCATATTAAAGCACAGCAACAGGTCTGAAAAGCTACATTTCCCCCCGTATGTTTCACAGTAACTCAAATATGGGTCAATATATGACAAAGCATTCAGTTGCTGTCCCCTCAATAATCCCTGCAGGACAAGTTTTACTCACGACATGTTAATTGAATTTAAGTTAGCTTAACCAAGCAAACTTTAGCGTGAAGCTAGCAGTCCCATTCATTTTCGCCAGGTCACGGTGTTTGGGAAAACTTCATAGGAAATTCATCACAGCCCAATTGTTGAGTGACATTAACCAAAGCTAGCAAACATATACATGATTTGTTAACAGGACTTCTTGTAACATTAACTTACCATCGCAGAAATAGCAGCATGGTGAGCCTTTAGATGCCTCTTGAGGTCGGTCGTATTCTTGCCACGTAGTTTATAGCCACAGCGTGTACCTCTGTCTCCCTCTACAAGGCATTCCGTTTTATTTTCTGCTGGATTATGTGTAAAGTATATCCATAAATCATCACGTCTTTTTCACCCACCAAGCCCTTATGTTGGTGTTGCCGATGGTCCATGAACTGTGTGGCTGCCCCAGTGTGCACTGTGCCCGGACATGCCTGGTGGTGGGCGTGGCCAAACAATGACCGGATGCAGGTGCATTGCTCATATTTTCAGCATTTGGCAGACAGGTTGCATGCACCGTTGGAGGAAACGCCATGCATTTTGATAATCCTATCGCCAACCCACTAACATTTTTGTCTCGTCTCATCAAGTCAACGAAAACAACAGATACGTCTCGTCATATTTTCGTGATCAAAGAGTTATGTTTAGCTCATCACTGTCTCATTTCAGTCATGAAAAAAGGTGCATTAACGAAATCATTTAGTCATCGTCATCGTTAACGAAAACAACACTGACTAAACAGATATGTTTTCAGTCTAGACTTAAATGCTGAGACGTTGCTGTTTTTATTTGAGTATGTGTTAATTTACCATGCAAATGTCAAATAATAAAACATAAGTATAAGGGAATAATGCATTTTATTACATTGTAAAAAATCCCAACTAAATAGCCCAACATTTTGAGCACTGAAACACACTTTGACTCTGAGTTACTGTCCTGCTCCTGCTCCTGCTGAGTGGTGGGACGGGGTGTTGGGATGTCCTTGTCCTTATCACTGAGCATGGCACAATGGCCTGACAGCAATGATGGGATTGCAATGTCCTCACTTCTGGGTGTCGTTAGCTGAAACATACATGAAAATCAGCATATATAATATTAATTACATAAACACATAGATACTGAAATGAATGTTTAAACCATGTGTATTATAGTGCAAGAGGTTTAATTAGTATTTATCTGTGAAAATCCCTCTGGCGGGGTGCTGTGCCTTCTGCTGGCTTGAAGGCATACTTCTCCCTGTCCATGCAGGGCTTGCCGGGGCTGCTACCATCATCATCACATTATTCCTCCTCCTCCCCCTCTGCTGTTTCAGGCTGGTTACTTCACTTTTGCTCACTTTTTCTTGGGTCCCATTTTCTAAACATTAAACTGAAAATTTTAAACATTTTTCCCACAAAATATCCAATGTTCTTCAGTCGAAAAATAGATGCAAAATCCTGCAGACATGCTTTTATACCCACTCCTGGCTTGCATCACATGCAAGTTATGAGTGATTGTCATGTGCTAATCATATGCATCACACATGCTTCACAAGTGCAGCCCAAACTCCTCACGCAGGAAACTGGTAAAATGGAAGTCACACACACTCCACACTCACTGAACAAGCACTGATCACATGCGTCAGACATATGCTTTCCGCGGGCTAATGGCACAATTTTTCCCACGCCTTGAGGAAGTCAGGTGTGCAACCTGTACTTGACAAGTACTTTGCCCGTACTCCTCCCTCAAACTTTCCCCCAAATTCACCGCTACCCTGCAGCACGGCTGTGAGCTACCAAATCCTGCGCCCCTTGCATGTTCAAAACACTTACGGCGGGTTGTAAGTGTGGCATAAGACAAAAAAAGGACATTCTATATTTCATATCCTCTGGCATTAATAGTGCATTAAACTGATGCACTATGGTTCACTTAAACCACACTCACAACCCACCATACGTGCTACTACGAGCGGTCTATGGTAAAAAAATTGGCAAAACTGTGCTTGAGACTTGCGTGACACTTGCATGTGTTCAGCACTGTAGAAAGTCACAGACTGGCCGTGGAGACTTTTGGTCCTGCGCATGCAAATTCTACAGGTCTTGCGAAAAATCAAGAATGCATACATTATGTACAGGACCTGTTCTCCTTTTGTATGCCTGAACCAAGTCAACAGCGCGGCTAGTAGGGGCTTTGTGTGATGACAGTAAGACGCAGGAGTGATGCACACTCACTGTATGAGTGACGTGCCTCAGAAGTACAACACAAGTACTCCACACTTGCTATATGTGCAGCCCCCAAGACAGAAGTACATCTCACTTTCTACCCCTATGTGTGGCGTGCACACAGCGCACGTGACCCGCATGCAACACAAGGGGCAAGACTCTGGGTATATATATTGGGGGAGGAACCAAGGAACCGATTATGTAGCATGTAGCATTGTAGAAGGGAAGAAGATGGCTGTTGCCATACCGCCGCAACGACTGAGGGAGTTGGAGCTTTATAGGCAAATGATAGAAGCTGAGGAGGAGCATGAAGTGATATTGGCTTTGCTAATACAGGAACACCAATGTCAGAACGTGAGGTGGCAGAGGCGATGGCCTCTGTCCCATCTTTTCCGAATCACTTCTTCTCTCTTATCCTCTGCCGAATGCAACCTGCACTTGACAAGTACTTTGCCTGTACTCCTCCCCCAAACTTCCCCTGGGTTCACCACGACCCTGTGGCACGGCTGTGAGCTTCCAAACCCTGCGAACCGTGCGCGTCCAAAACACTTACGGCGGATTGTGAATGTGGCATTAGTCTCACTAGTGCACTAAAATATGATTTGAGACACAGCTTTAATCTCTCCAGACTTTAACATTACTGGGTTTATTTTGTTCTATTTCCTTGATTACCAAGTTACTTTGTGCTGAAAGTGTTTCAAGTCTTTAATTTTACCCATGATGCTGTTCAGCATGTTTATCAGAATGAAATTAGACTTATTTGTTTTGTTGTTGTTGTTGTTTTCTGTATAATTTTCTTAGAAAAAGCAAATAAAGAACCTGCATCATCATGTCTGCTCTCTATTCTCCAGCTTAGGTGTAAAATATAGCAATGTTCCAGCCGTGATGAGCAGTGTTTGTGTGTGTGTGTGTGTGTGTGTGTGTGCGTGAGAGAGAGAGAGAGAGAGAAATCTGATTTTGCCTCTAGGTCATTTCCTGTTTGAGGATAAAAAAAAAAACAGGATGGATGACTGAGTTTTGAGAACACAATGCTGCAGTGTTTATTAGTTTTCTCTCACTGTTGTGTCTCATGTGGATGAATTTCTTCCTTCATCACTTTAACATAATCATCATTTGTGTGTGTGTGTGAGAGAGAGACAGTGATCACTGCTCACCATTTTACTTCCAATTTTCTGCTGTGTTCAGTGTGGTCCAATCAAACATTTCCTCTGGTTTGGTCCTTTTTAACAGAACAAACACTTGATTAAATAAAAGACTCAGTTCTCATCGAGGAGAACCATTTGATTTTCAGTTGGTTCCAGGTGAGAACATCCAGGTGTGGCTCCACACTCATGTAAACGTGATTAAGTGCTCGTCATGATGCGGTACAGTTTTGTTTTCCATGTTGATCTTTTCAGCTCTGGCAGCATGGTGGAGATGCAGCAGCTATTGTTCTCCTCATTCTCCTCTCCTCCTTTCATACTCTATTTATCATCCTCCTCCTATTCTATTTATCCTCCTTCCTCCTTATCTCCTTCCTCTCCTCAAAGCTCCCCAGTTCCATCTTGGTGTGATGTCATGCACAGTAATCCTGGGATAGACTAGGTTTCCACCTTGACCCTGACCAGGATAAAGCAATTACTAAAGATTGATAAGTAAAATGATGCAATTGCCCTCATCGCTGCTGAGTGGAAACTGATTATGGTTTGTACTAGTTTAAACATCATGTCACACACCTTCTACACAAACCTTTCATCATTCACTCTGGTTCTTTTTCAGGTTAAATGATGAATTTTATATTTTTCACTGTATTATTACTTGCAAACTTTTTTTTTTAATCTCAGCACTAAATTTATGCTGCTACACTCGAGGAACTTTTCAAGAACTATTGGCACTTGGTCATAATTTTAATATTTCTGTTGTGAACTGAACTCAGCACCATGATTAACTCCAGATGCAGATGTAAATCCTGGATAAACAATCCCGAGGTGACACTGGTGAAAATAAAGTCCCTAAGATGACAAAAGGAGGAAAATTTGAGCGAGAACCAAGAACCCTCCTTCTTTTTATTAGAATAATTCCTTTAAACTGAGAAGTGGACAATGATGTGTTACCAACAAACAGTTAAAACAAATAGACATTAAGAAATTCTCTCTCTCTCTCTCTCTCTCTCACACACACACACACACACACACACACACACACACACACACACACTAGTAAATAATGATAGATGCTGTAATAAGTTTTTTAATGCACAGAGAAATTATTTATTCATGGAATGTTTAAAAAATTCCAGTTCACTGATTGTGTGTGTGTGTGTGTGTGTGTGTGTGTGTGTGTGTGTGTGTGTGTGTGTAGAACTCTGAGTCCCATGCACTTGTCTGTTTTTGTATCCTCATGATAAAACAAAGACCAAATGATGTTCTCTGTAAAATGTGAATGATTTTGTTGTGAAGAGTGAACCATGAACACAACGAATCACTGAACTACTGGATCACTACTGAATGTGTTCTTCACTATGATGTGATGGTGAGATGCAGTGCCTCTGTAAAGATGAGTAAAAAGGGTTAGAAAAAAGTCACTTCATCTCACACTGATAAAATGAGAAAAATCCGACCTTTAATTGAAATACATTTTTTTCAGAGAAAAACAAATCCTTCATCAAGAAAAAATTATTTTAAACAAAAACATATGTGCAACTATTATTTCACTATTATTACCCCTGGGAATTATAGTGAAAACAATGTAACTGAAGAACCCGATCCCAACTGTAAAATATGGTGGAGGTTCTGTGATGTTTTGGGCTGTTTTTCCTCCAAAGACCCTGAAACCTTGTTAGGGTCCATGACATCATGGACTCCATGAAACACCAGGACATTTTAAATCAGAATTTGGCTCCTCTGCCAGAAAACTTAAACTGGGTCATCATTGGATCTTCCAGCAGGACAATGATCTGAAGCATCTGTCTAAATCAACATAAAAGCGGTTCACTGACCACAGAATCAAGCTTCTGCCCTGGCCATAACCCTGTGGGCTGAGCTGAAGAGGAGAGAGCACAAGAGAGGGTCAAGGACCCTGAATGATTTGGAGAGATTGTGTAAAGAGGAATGGGCTCAATGCCCTGCTCTGGATTTCCAACCTGCTGTTTTACTGCCAAAGCGATTTGGACAGAGTATTAAATACGGGGGGGCAATAATAGTGTTTTGTTGAAAATAATTATTTCTTGATGAGGGATTTGTTTTCTTCTGAATACATTTATTTCAATTAGAGGTTGGATTTTCTCTCTTTTTTTTTTTTTTTTAGTCTTAGATGAAGCAACTTCACCAAAAGGTGAAGGAAGTTTTTTCTAACCCTTTTTACTGATCTTTACAAGAGGTGCCAATAATTGTGGAGGGCTCTGTACCTAATAGTTTCTCTCTCTCTCTCTCTCTCTCTCTCCCCCCCACTTCTTCTGATTGGAGTTCTTCTCACCTCGTCTCACCCTTACTGAGGATGGAATAACTTAATCACTTATCTTCTGGATCACTGATTTGTACACAGAAGGCACGGAGGAATGTGAAGAGTTAAATCTCACCTGCTGAGTCTTTTCTGCTCAGAGACGCTTTAATGTTCGAATTATAACATAAGATTTTCACTCAAATTATATATGTCTTATGCTGAAGTCATTATGATGTGACAGTCTAAAACCCTCTCTCTCTCTCTCTCTCTCTCTCTCTCTCTCTCTCTCTCACACACACACACACACACACACACACACAAACTATCTGTCTCCCAGGGTTATGGAGATGTGTGTGGGGGGGGTGGGGGGGGGGGGTTGTGAGCATGTGTGTGTCCTGCTGATTTCCCACAGGGCCATGCAGTGCAACAGATGGACAGTGGAGAGCACACTCGTTCATATACAGCTCCCAAAAGAGAAGTGTGTAACAGTGCTGGTTTACTAACAGCCATCTGCCTGACACACACACACACACACACACACACACACACACACACACACACTATCCTTGCGAGGACCTTCCATTGACATCATTGTTACTGCAGTTAATTAATGCTGTGCCTGCACCTCAACCTGAACTTAATTTCAGTAATGAAAAGGAAACTTTTTGATTCTTTTATTATGTTTGTTTAAAACACACACACACACACACACACACACACACACACACACACACACACACAAAACAGCAATTTCTTTGTGGGGACCATCCGAATGTCCCCACAAGGTTGTAATTGTCAGATTTTACTATCCTTCTGGGGACATTTGGTCCTCAGTAGTATATAAAAACATGTGCACGCACACACACACACACACACACACACACACACACACAATCATACCAGGACCAACCACAGTACCACAGGGTGCAGACTCACTGAATTAATCATAAAAATAAAGTTATGAAACATGTTATCTGAGTTTCAAACTCACACACTTTAATAACATACACAAGGTTAAAAAGTTTTTCCTGTCTTTTCAACACAGTGTGAGGAGATGTTGTCAATTACATAGCATTAACATGCAGGAAGCAGCAATAACGAACATCACAACATCATCAAGAACTTTTTTTTGGCTCAGAGGAAGCAGGAAGTGATTTGCATATAAAGAGGAGTTGCGTTATTTCAGAGGAACAGTATGTACAGTGTCTGTATGAGAGACGAGCGGAGCGCCACAGTGGGTTGATTAGCACTGATTAACAGACATGAATGTGATTAGCACTTTTGAAACAGAAGCCACAGTTCCATCAGTGTTTTCTGCTTTTATGAAGAAAAAGGGTGGGTGGAGGGGGTGGGGGGACAGCATTACAAACTTAACAGAATTTAAATAATAATAATAATAATAATAATAATAATAATTATTATTATTATTATTATTATTATTATTATTATTATTATTATTTATGACTGATTGACCTTTATTTTACAGAAATTATTATTTTACTAGTTCCTGAAAAACACGGCTTTGTTTAAAACACTGCAGCGAGTGACTTTGGTGAATTCATGAAAACTGAGAAACGCAAACTAAAAAAACAGATGTTGGAAAGCATGCTGGACTTTTCTGATTATGCACCACAGGACAGAAGGGGTGGGGCTTGTAGGAGAAGAAACATCCTCTACTACACACACGATATAAAATCAGACATGTGGGATCAAGTGCTATTCTCCTGCTGCGCTGCTGAATTATGAGTGCGGAAGCTGTTTAGTTCAATTAAACCAGTGATTAATGGGATAATAATTACAGCTGGTTCTGTTCATGCAGTAATATATCGGTGAGATCTGAGACTCCTGTTCGATTTATTTCACACTCACCATCTTCTCACTCACATATCGTCACATTAGTCCTTTATTCTTCAGTTTTAAATTCTGTTTTGCTTTTATGTTACATTACATTTAACAGCAAAGAAAAATATGCTATTTCCATCTTCAGTCCACATTTTTGTTCCTGATTTTTTTTCTTTTAAAGGTGAGTGTTTGTGTTTAAAGATGGTGGTCTTGATGCAACCAAAAACTCCTCTAGAAAAATAGTGTGTACTCCACACAGTTTTGATTTGAATAATCTGAATGTGTAGCTCAGAAAATCCACTCAGGCTACGTCCACACTAATACAGAATGTTTTATTTTTTTTAAAAACGTATTCCTTTTGCTATGTTTATACCTGGTATCCACACGACTCCAAAGTGTTTGAGCCCCAAAAACGTAGACATTTGGAAATGCTGCTGGCCGTGTTTTAGTGTGAAAACTCTGGGGTAGTGTTTTAGTGGACACGGGAGAAAACGGAGATGTTTGGAAGTGATGACAAAGACACCCATGCTCACTTCCTGATTGGGTCTCATCAATCACTACGTATCCTTCCCTGATTCATCAGGCTCCATCACATGATCCTTTTCCTGAAGAAAACAAGCAGCAGCAGCTGTTTATCCCAGCACACACATGCACCAGTGTACATGAATGGTCATGTGATTTGTCTTGTCAGGTGTGTTACTATGGATGAAGATTATTTCTGAGATGGAGCTAAAATGCTTGTCTGGACAGAGATAAGTTTTGGTTTAAATCTAAACTGTATTAGTGTGGATGTATCCTTAAGCAGCTGTGTAACCTGACATGAGAAACTTTTCCCATGTAAATCCTAATATAACTTTTGGACATGAACTAATCTTATGAGCCAAGATTGCAGTAGAATTGAAGGCTGTCTCACTCAGCAAGATGACCTCCACAAGTTTATTCATTTGTAAAGCATCAATTCAATCACTTCATATCACAGATTTACAGGAAACAAGTGTATGTGTATTTGTGTGACTGTGTGTGTGTGTGTGTGTGTGTGTGTGTTTGTGTGTGTTTCTTCCTTTATGAACATGTGTGTATGGTGAAAGAAAAAAATGAGGAGCTCAATTAACCTCTTCACATCTGATCAGAAGTCCCCTTGGCTCCGCCCCCTGTACTGTAGCTGCTGGATTGAGGACACAGCCGAGCTGCCACGCTCCATTAGCTCTGTCCTTCATAATAATTTAAACGTGACACTGCAGGAGCTGAGAGCAGCTCGCTGTTTAACACCTCAATCTACTGCACTGATTACACACACACACACACACACACACACACACACACACACACACACTCATTCACATGCGCAGCAGAGCAGTGAGGAGCATTTGCATGCAACATAGCGTGCTCAGTAAAGGCCTGGGTCAAAGATGGAGAAAGTACGTTGTGTTTCTTGCTGCCATTTTCAGCAGTCATATCCACAGAACTCAGCTCAGAACTGTGTATGGTTCTCCATATTCATTAATTAACTTTAAATAAATTTTAATTCCTTCTTCCAGGTCAGTTGCAATGTCTGACTTTTTAAAATAATTTATCCTGTTTCTCTATTAAGTTTATTTTTCTGATCATCTAAACAAGGCTTTTCCTGCTGCAGTGTCACATTGATGATGTCATCAGCCTGGTCGTAGATGTTGATTGATTCATTGGTTTTTACTTCACAGCCTCAGTAATTATAATGTTAGATACTCAACTGTACAATGTTGTGTTTTAGTGTGTTGATGGGAAAACAGCTTCAGATTTGTTTGTGCTTGTGAACTGATTCGCATAATTTACTTGAAGACGTCATTTAGAAAGTGTGGATAATAATAATAATAATAATAATAGGGCGGCACGGTGGTGTAGTGGTTAGCGCTGTCGCCTCACAGCAAGAAGGTCTGGGTTCGAGCCCCGTGGCCGGCGAGGGCCTTTCTGTGTGGAGTTTGCATGTTCTCCCCGTGTCCGCGTGGGTTTCCTCTGGGTGCTCCGGTTTCCCCCACAGTCCAAAGACATGCAGGTTAGGTTAACTGGTGACTCTAAATTGAGCGTAGGTGTGAATGTGAGTGTGAATGGTTGTCTGTGTCTATGTGTCAGCCCTGTGATGACCTGGCGACTTGTCCAGGATGTACCCCGCCTTTCGCCCGTAGTCAGCTGGGATAGGCTCCAGCTTGCCTGCGACCCTGTAGAACAGGATAAAGCGGCTACAGATAATGAGATGAGAATGAGATGAATAATAATAATGTGGCAGCGGGAGCAGTTCAAGTGTCAGCTATGGGTGGTGAGGAGTCAAGTAGAACCGGCATGTAACATGTGATGAGTTTCACCTGTGTCTGATTGATTACTGGGAGTTTAGTTATGTGTGTCAATTGTGTTATTGCAGAGAAAAGCTGGTGACCAGAGAGAGACAGAGCTGAGCTACCCAGCACTGTGCATGTGGGTGCGTGTGTGTCTCAATAAAGTTGCTGAAAAAGCAAAAGTAAACTGAAAATAAACACACCTTGTCTGTATTCCAGTCCCTCATTCCCTCAGCTGCTAGAGTATTACAAATAATAATTAAAACTTTTATTTCAATTTCAATTTTATTTATATAGCACCTTTAACAGTGGACATTGTCACAAAACAGCTCGACTGTTTTCTAAGTAGAAATACTCAGAGAGTTTGTTCCAGTAACCTAATCAATATAAAATTAGATCATACTGACTGTACAGCTACTACCAGCACCTTTGATCTAAAGGTGGGGCTATTAAATATTAGATCTCTTACATTTAAAGCGCTAATGGTTAATGAACTCATTACTGATCAGGAGTTTAATGTACTGTGTTTAACTGAAACATGGATTAAGCCAAATGAATATATAGCATTAAATGAAGCGAGTCCTCCTGGATACAGTTATATACACCAGCCTCGTCTAACTGGCAGAGGAGGAGGCGTCGCGGTTATTTATAATGATTATCTAGGTGTAACACAAACCTGGTAATAAATTCAATACGTTTGAAGTTCTTCATACTAATATAATGTATGTAGCCACTACTACTACTACTACTACTAATAATAATAATAATAATAATAATAATAATAATAATAATAATAATAATTTTGCCAATCTGGTGAGAGGAAATAAACATGAGGTGATGAAGTTCTCTTTGTATTACTTACAAAATACAGTATTGTTTACCTTATTTCCATAGCAATGCCCTGCACATAGCTACACTCAACAGCATCGAGGCGAAGCAGGGGAAACAGTCTGGTGGTTGGTATCTTTGTCCTGCTTGTTATGAAGAACTGTGTTGTGCTGAGCATATGAAGTCACCTGAACATCATGGCAGTTTTTTGGGGGGGTGTTAGCCAAAGAGACATGTACTGACAGTTTGATCAGATTTCAAGAGTGATTTTGTTGGAAACATCCAGTGTTGGAGGAATTAAATACAGCAACTGCCCCTGGGGTGGAGCCAACAACAGCTTGGACACACTTTACTGCAGAGATCATATCTCAGTAAAAGCACTAACGAAACCTGAGGGACTTTTGGGCCATGTTTAAACTCATCCCAGCTTATTAACAGGAGAAAAACAGAATCAGGAATTGAATCAGTGTCTCAGTGGTGTTAATCACATACATGATGACCAACACCAAGTTTATATCCAGGATTTGTTGCCATAGTGATCATGAAAGTGGTGACAGTAAAGCGATATGCAGAGTCATGTTAATGCAGAAGTTGAACTCTATGAATATTCCCAATGCACACCTTTGGGAACAAGAGACCCAATTAACACATCCCATTAATTATGCGACTATCACAACTTATTAGAAGTTGGGCCTCTGCTCCAAAACCAGGACCAGATTTTCTGCTTCATAAAGGCAAAATGAGCTCATCTGCCAATCAGAGTTTAGCACTGTGTGTGTTTGTGTATATGTGTAAATTATTTTAACAAGAGAGATGAATTTAACTCGCTTATAGCATATCCTAGATTAGTTTAGCCTACAGTGTCGGGGAAGGTAAGTGGCTAAGTCATTCCACCTGCTGTCAATTAGTGTGTGTGTGTGTGTGTGTGTGTGTGTTACAGGGATGGAGCATAAAAGGAGAGAGAGCAGAGAAAAGGGGTCTCTCCCCGACATCAGTGCATGTGTGAGTGAGTGAGTGAGTGAGTGAGAGAGAGAAAGAAAGAAAGAAAGAAAGAAAGAAAGCTGAAAAGCTCAATAAAGAGTGTGTGTAAACATCAAATCTCACCTGCCGTGCTTTTGTGCTCCACCCACATCAGGAACTGTTACAGTGGTGCCAAAACCCGGGAGCACAGAAGGGAACCACCCCATGGAGTTCTCCCCATTCGAAGAGGTCATCTTTGCCCTCGCTACCGCCCAGCAGAACTAGCATCAAGCGCTGATCACCCTCTGAAAGGAACAGGAGCAACGCTTCAAAGCCTTGATGCTGGCCCAGCAGGAAGATCGCCAGGTGTTCCGGCACCTGCTCGCGTCAGCAGGAGTGTCGGCCACCGCTGCCTCCACCCTCATGAAGATGGGACTGCAGGACAATCCTGAAGCATTCCTCGCTCTCTTCGAGCAAGCAGCCTAGGCATGGGGGTGGCCACTGGAGCAGCGCGCCTCCTCCTGCTCCTGACTGGCGAGGTGCAGCTCGCAGCACAGCAGCTCCCTGCTGATAGCTGACTGGTCTATGCTGACCCGAGGAAGGCCATTCTGCAGTGGCTTGGCTGCTCCCTGGAGTGACATCACCAGCGCTTCTGGACGCTGGCAATGGAGGAGGTCGGCCGGCCGTTTGCATTTGGCCAGCAACTCCTGGACACTTGCTGGTGGTGGCTGAGGGCGGAAGACCGCGACACCAATGAGATCATCGATCTGGTGGCACTGGAACAGTTTATCTCTCGACTTCCGGAAGGAACGGCGGAATGGGTCCAGTGTCACCGCCTGACATCGCTGGAAAGAGCCATCGAGCTGGCGGAGGACCATCTGGAGGCAGCTCCAATTGCAGGCAGACGAGGCATCTCCCCTCGCTTCTCTTCTCTCTCTCTCCCCCCATCTCTTGCCCCCCTCTCCACCCCGTTCCCCTGCCACGGAGGTGGCTGGCTCCTCCCCAGCCGGCCCATTGCACCCGTGGTGTCCTCCCATCTCCCTCTTCTGTGTCTGTGTTGTCTTCCCCTCAGGTGAGTGACACCCATAACACGAGTGCCGAGGGAAAGTCCGGGCCGGTGTGCTGGCACGGCGGGGAATTGGAGCATCTCCAGAGTCAGGGCTCCACAAGGGAGGTGGGTGCTGTAATCTGGGTCCCCAACATGCCAGAAACTGCCTCCGATCGGGCCGGAATGTATCGCATACCGGTGAGTATTCAAGGGGATACATATCATGCTTTGGTGGATTCCGGTTGTAATCAGACCTCAATTCACCAACGCCTGGTGCAAGACGAGGCATTGGGGGTAGCACAAGCGGTAAAAGTGTTGTGTGTGCACGGAGATGTTCACCATTACCCTCTAGTGTCTGTCCATATTCTATTCCGGGGCCAAATGCATAGAATAAAGGCAGCGGTTAGTCCTCGTCTCACCCACTCGTTGATTTTGGGTATTGATTGCCCAGGGTTTAAAAAACTGATGGAATATTTAACATGTAGTGGGTCCTGCACTAGTAGGTCACGGGAAGATCCCGGTGTGGCATTGACTGGAGAAGCTGTCACAGAGCCGTCTACATCAACACCACATCAGAGCGAGGAGCAGCCCACTCCTCCTCCCTCTCTCAGGGATTCCCTTGGGGATTTCTTGTTAGAGCAGTTGTGAGACGAGACTCTGCAGCATGCGTTTGACCAAGTGAGAGTAATCGATGGTCAAACTCTTCAGCCAAGCGTGGCACCAAGCTTCCCTTATTTTACTATTATTAAAGATAGATTATACCGAGTGACACAGGACACTCAAACTAATGAACAAATAACCCGGTTGTTAATCCCAAAGAGCTGTAGGGAATTTGTATTCCATGCGGCTCACTTTAATCCCATGGTTGGACACTCAGGGCAAGATAAAACACTAGCCTGAATAATGGCCCGGTTCTATTGGCCAGTGATTCACAGGGATGTCTGTCGGTGGTGTGCGGCATGCCGTGAATGCCAATTAGTAAATCCCGTGGCCACTCCAAAAGCGCTGTTGCACCCTCTTCCTCTAATCGAGACCCCATTTGAGCGAATTGGGATGGATCTCATCAAGGCCATTAGATCAGTCAGCACGGGGATGTCACTTTATTTTAGTTCTGTGGACTATGCAACACGATATCCGGAAGCAGTGCATCTCCGCAATATCTCAGCACGCAGTATTGTGGAAGCGCTCTTCCGCTTTATCTCCTGGGTTGGGATTCCGAAAGAAATCTTGACAGACCAAGGCACTACATTTATGTCACTCACACTGTGCAAACTGTATGGGTTACTGGGGATTAAGTCTATCTGCACCAGTGTCTATCACCCACAAATGGATGGCTTAGTAGAGTGATTTCTCCTCTTCTCCGTGCTCTCACAGAAGGCGGTTGCATTTCTCTCCCTCCCCTCTCCCTTATCTTCCCTGCTTTGCTCCTCTCATCTCATCTGTCTACTGTCTATACTTTTGAGAGACTCTCTCTGCACTGCTCTCCAAACTAAAATCATGGAATTGATAAGTTGGTCTCTCAACACAATTGACACAATTTTCTCGATGAGGATCCTGGGTTCGGGGGAACCGGCCTGTCCTGCTGGAACATTCACAGCTAGCTACAAGGTTGGATGCGTGGGAGAAGTGGTGGGTCTTGTGCCTGGCAGTTCTTTCTGTGGAGGACGTTGAAGACATCTACCTATTCAGAACCATGATTACAGGTCTTTTGCTGATTGGATTAGGCCTTGCCCTGGTTTATCAAGGAAATCAGAAAATGGTGACAGCTGTCCAAAGCCCCATAAAGCTGCCCGACATGATTTGAAGCAGTGGGCAGAGCTGTTGGCACTCAGACTGTGGCTATTAGAACTTGAACCACAACATGGATAACACCATAGAGAAGCTTTTGGCTTTGCAAAGGAAAATGGATGGATTCGGACACCAGAATGGACAGAGTAGTCGTGTAAAAGAATGCATCTACTCGCCCCAAGACCAAACAATCCCAATTTTATCTGCTTTTGGCCCCCTCAGACAGCATTGGCCTCGGTCAAGGCCGTTGCTGGAACAACAACTCCCCCTGAAGATCACTGCAGTGAGACACTCTTGCATTCCTTCCCCCACTTCCCACGGTCGCTGCCTTTTACCCCCAGTGTGACAAGCGGGTGCACGACCAGTGCCATCATGGCTGCAGGAACAGACGGCTGCTTGCTTGTGCTGGGTTACCTCCACTCCTCTGCCCCCCTCCCCCCCTCCCCCTTACCCCCTCCCCTGATCGCCCCCTCCCCCCTCAAGTCCTGAGTTTTCATGTTGTAAAGTGTACTTATTTTGTGCTGATGTGCTGAGGTGTTTTTTTTTTAATGTTCCCACACTGTACTCCCCACAGGAGCATAGTGTGTGGGTTGCTTTTTCTCCTCCCCTCTCCTCATGTTACTCTGTATTTTTCTTTCCATCCCTGTCTTCCCGTCCTGTCTACTCATCCTCCGTCAGTTGTATGTATGTGTATATGTATGGACGGGTTGATGGCCAATTTCGCTGGTACTTGTGACTAGTGACAATAAAGGGTTCATTCATTCATTCATTCATTCATTCATTTAACCAAACACTCAAGAACATAATTTGGAAATTCGTAAGTGAAGATGGGCATAATTTGGATAAGTGGCTCTAGCCCCTGTTATTCGCAGTACGAGAGGTCCCGCAAGCCTCCACGGGGTTTTCTCCCTTGGTTAGCACTGTCGCCTCACAGCAAGAAGGTCCAGGTTCGAGCCCCGTGGCCAGCAAGGGCCTTTCTGTGTGGCGTTTGCATGTTCTCCCTGTGTCCGCATGGGTTTCCTCCGGGTGCTCCAGTTTTCCCCACAGTCCAAAGACATGCAGGTTAGGTTAACTGGTGACTCTAAATTGACCGTAGGTGTGAATGTGAGTGTGAATGGTTGTCTTTGTCTATGTGTCAGCCCTGTGATGACCTGGCGACTTGTCCAGGGTGTACCCCACCTTTCGCCCATAGTCAGCTGGGATAGGCTCCAGCTTGCCTGCGACCCTGTAGAACAGGATAAAGCGGCTAGAGATAATGAGATGAGATGAGATGAGATGAGATGAGATGAGATGAGATGAGATGAGATGAAGCCATGTGGCATTCTGGACATGCTACAGGAAAATTGGGAGGAAGGACCTTCACCTAGTAAAAATGAAATCCAGTATGTTCTTGACCTGTGCGCCAAACTCCACACCCTCACGCACCTAACCCAGGAGAATTTGTGGCAGGCACAAGAATGTCAAACCTGGCTGTATGACAGGGGCTAGAGCCTTAGAGGGTTCACGCCGGGAGACAAAGTGCTTGTATTATTGCCCACGTCAAGCTCCAAATTAGTTGCCAAGTGGCAAGGGCCCTTCGAGGTCACACGGCGAGTTGGGGATGTCGACTATGAGGTGAGGCGAACGGATAGGGGCAGGGCACTTCATATCTACCACCTCAACCTTTTAAAATGCTTGAATGAGGAGGTCCCCATGGCGTTGGCATCGGTAGTCCCAGAGAAGGCAGAGCTGGGGCCAGAGGTGAAAAAGATAACATCTCTGACCACTCTGGCCCCTTGTGGAGACCACCTCTCACCAGCCCAACTCACAGAGATAGCCAAGTTGCAAAAGGAATTTTCTGACATGTTCTTGCCCCTTCCTGTTCATACCCACCTCATAGAACACCACATCGAAATGCCCCCGGGGGTGGTAGTGTGTAGCCGCCCTTACAGCTTGCCTGAACACAAAAAATGTGGTTCAGGATGAACTCAAGGCCATGCTCAAAATGGGCATAATCGAGGAGTCCCATAGTGACTGGAGCAGCCCAGTGGTCCTGGTTCCCAAGACCGACAGGTCGGTCCGGTTCTGTGTGGACTATAGAAAGGTCAATGCAGTGTCTAAATTTGATGCATACCCAATGCCTCACATTGATGAGTTGCTTGATCAGTTAGGCACTGCTTGCTTTTATTCAACACTGGATCTAACAAAGGAATATTGGCAGATCCCCTTGACTCCTCTATCCCAAGAGAAAATGGCCTTTTCTACACTGTTTGGTTTACACAAATTTGTCACTCTCCCTTTTGGGTTGTTTGGGGCGCCTGCTACATTCCACTGGCTTATGGACAGGGTCCTCTGCCCTCACACTGCCGCCTATCTAGATGACATAATAATTTACAGTCATGATTGGCCGCGGCACTTGGAACACCTGAGGGCCATTCTAAAGTCGCTGAGGCAAGTGGGCCTCACAACTAACCCGAAAAAGTGTGCAATTGGGTGGGTGGAAGTATGGTATCTGGGGTTCCACTTGGGCTATGGGCAGGTGTGTCCCCAAATTAACAAGACTGCAGCGATTATGGCCTGTCTGAGGCCAAAGACCAAAAAGGAGGTGAGACAGTTCTTGGGGCTGGCTGGCTATTATCGTAGGTTTCTACCTAATTATTCAGACGTCACCAGCCCGCTAACTGATCTCACTAAAAAGGGGACTCCAGAATCGGTCCTGTGGACAGAGCAGTGCCAACAGGCCTTCTCTGAGGTAAAAGCTGCACTGTGTGGGGGGCCACTTTTACACTCTCCTGACTTCTCTCTCCCCTTTATTTTGCAGACTGATGCATTGGACAGAGGGCTGGGGGCCGTTTTGTCCCAGGAGGTGGAGGGCAAGGAGCGCCCCATGCTGTACATCAGCCGGAAACTGTCAATGCGCGAAAGCAAGTACAACACAATTGAGAAGGAGTGTCTTGCCATCAAGTGGGCAGTCCTCGCCCTCTGATACTACCCGCTGGGGCACCCTTTCACTCTCTGTTCGGACCACGCGCCCCTCCAGTGGCTCCACCGCATAAAGGATGCCAATGTGCGGATCACCCATTGCTATCTCACCCTCCAGCCATTTAAGTTCGAGGTGATCCACAGGCTGGGGGCACAGATGGTGGTGGTGGACTTCCTGTCCTGTCAGGGGGGAGGAGTCAGCTTCAGGCTGGACAGCTCCCCGGCCTAAGTCAGGTGGTGGGGGTATGTGGCAGCAGGGGCGTGGCCAAGCAGCATCTGTGAATGGAGGGCAGGGTTGGCGAAGGTAAGTGGCTAAGTCATTCCACCTGCTGTCAATTAGTGTGTGTGTGTGTGTGTTTGTTACAGGGATGGAGCATAAAAGGAGAGACCGCAGAGAAAAGGGGTCTCTCCCTGACCACAACATGTGTGAGTGAGTGAGTGAGTGAGTGAGTGAGTGAGTGAGTGAGTGAAAGAAAGAATGAAAGAATGTTGAAAAGCTCAATAAAGTGTGTGTGTAAACATCGGCTCTTGCCTGCCGTGCTTTTGTGCTCCACCCACATCAAGAACTGTTACAGTAATGCATTACAAATGTGAAAAAGTACTGCAGTAATAATGGCTCATGAATGAAAAACCAGAATCAGAATGTGATTAAAAATCTTTCTGTAGCATGAGACCAAAAAACACAACTCTATAGGAATGACTGTACACATCACTATGAGTTCAAATGTTTTAGAAATCATATTTGTGTCTGAGTTTGTATCTGGTGAAATTTCTCCTGGACAAGCCCACATTTCAGATGTACGAGAAAAGCTCAGAGTGATATCTGACCCTCAGTGCAGTGAAGCAGCTGATATTTATTACTGCAGAAGTCAAACTCCCAAAAGGAAAGATGATATTAGTTTAACAAAATGTCACATTGCATAAAAGAGAGGCTGTTTGACTTGTCTGTGTTAACATACTTCACCGTTAGCAGTGTGAAGAGGAGAAGCCTGCTCAGAGAACAACAGTTTAATATTACACTGTACTGTTTGATTTGCTGATTTTGTGTAAACGGGAGTTCGGATGGCACTCGGCCCTGTGCTCTAAGCAGTGCAGCACCTCATAATGCGGTTTTAATTGCGAGTGTGATTACCCTCGGCTGGCTGACTAAACGTGCTCAGGTCGATATTAAAGGACAATCATGTGCAGCCTGATGGCCTCGAGAGGAAACGCCGCAGGTAATAATGAGAGCACAATTAGAAATGTTTCATATTGTTTCATAACGGAGAGTCGAGTCCTGCAGGGAACCACGTGGAGCAGGATTAATGACACAACACATCATATGGCCTGGTGTATTTAAAGAGGCTCACTGTCCAAGGAAACACACACACACACATCTCAGAACCAGCTTTTACATTATATTTGTGTTCACATCTTCTTTATAATAACCATGTTTTCATATCAGCAGTTTAGCCAACAGTTTAAGTCAAGCCAGTTTTAGTTGTATCGCACTTTTAACAATAGACATTGTTGCAAAGCAGCTTCACAGAAAAAAAATATAAATTTTAAACATAAGGCGATGGTGGCAAGGGAAAAACTCCCTGAAATGACATGAGGAAGAAACCTTGAGAGGAACCAGACTCAAAAGGGAACCCCTCCTCATCTGGGTGATAACAGATAGAGTGATTATAAATAACTCACTTCTATAACTGTGTCCTATAGAGTCACAAAATACAACTGTGTAACTAGGAAATTAATTATAGTTTAACATGAATAACTGCCTTTTTTGCTAATTTGCCTAATATAAGGCTCTTAACAAAAGGCTTGAATGAAAAATATATGTTTTCAGCTGAGACTTAAACACTGAGACTGTGTCTGATTTCCGAACACTACTTGGAAGGTTGTTCTATAACTGTGGGGCTTTGTAAGAAAAGGCCCCGCCCCCTGATGTAGCCTTCACTATTTGAGGTACCAACAAATAGCCTGCACCTTTTGATCTAAATAGGCATGGCGGGTCATAAAGGACCAGAAGTTCACTCAGGTATTGTGGTGTGAGATCATTCAGTGCTTTATAGGTCAGTAATTGTATTTTATAATCAAAGCAGAATTTGATTGGGAGTCAATGGATAAGACAGGGGTGATGTGGTTATATCTGGGTCTCGTAAGGACTCTTGCTGCAAAGTTTATCCTGATATAGTTTAATCTAATTTAGTTTAAGATTAGTTTTGTTCAGTGTGGTTTAGTTCAGACTAGCTTAGTTTAACCTGGTTAAGTTTAGTCTGCAATATCTGTGGCATTTCATTTAACATGAAAGTTAAATTCAGATGAGTAAACCCTTTATGAAACAAAGCTTCATTGGAAACTGGATTAGAATCTAACTTGTTTATTGAGACTGTAGTCAAATGTGCTCACAAAACCAGTTACTTAGTTGCTAGAGTAATGATCCAGATTAAAAAAGAAAGAAAGAAAGAAAGAAAGAAAGAAAGAAAGAAAGAAAGAAAGAAAGAAAGAAATCTGATCTGATAAAACCATGTCACGTTCAAATATTTGTGTCCAAGTTCCAAAAAGGATGATCAAATTAAGAACTGCTAGAGAGAGAGAGAGAGAGAGAGAGAGAGAGAGAGAGAGTTTGATGTGATGAGTCCTTTACCATTTGAATGAATGAATTTATTTATTTTGGTCAACAACAACAACAGCAACAGCAGTATATGTACAATACAAGCCAATTTAGTCACCACAAACACAACAGTTCTGTGGCTGACCGAAAAGGGTTTAGGCTGAAGCAAAGCTTATAAGTGCCTAACCCACAAATCACTTGCCCTACAGGATGGTCCAAAGAGCCATACAAATAAAATACAATAACGAAAAAGAAATAACTGTCATTTAAATAAATATAAATTTATATATGTATTTATATAGATAAATATCTATCTATCTATCTATCTATCTATCTATCTATAAAACACAAAAAGATTGAAGAAAAAAGAAAGAAAAGATATTAAGCAACATTTATTTAATCCTTTAACTATCCATACATTCCTCTCTATACTTCTCAAGTATAATGTTTTTAAGCTTTATCTTGAAATGTGCAACACTTTTACTCTCTTTAATTTCAACAGGTAAACTATTCACAGCTTCACCCCACATACAGATATACACATATTTTTCAGCGTGGTATGAACTATTGGCTGTTTCAAGTTCCTTCTCCCTCTTAAGTGATACCCCTCTTCTCTATCTATAAACGTTTTTTGAATATTGCCAGAAAGTAAATTATGTCTTACTTTATACACAAATTGTGCAGTTTTGAAATCAACTAAATCCCTAAATTTCAGTATTTTTGACTTTAGAAACAGTGCATTAGTATGTTCATGGTATTCTACATTATTCACTATTCTTATTACCTTCTGTTGCATAACGTATATTGACTGCAGGGTACTTTTATAGGTGTTGCCCCAAACTTCCACACAATAAGTCAGATATGGTAAAAAAAAAAAAGAGTGTACAATACAATATGTGCAATGATTTATAGTTCAGAATGTGCCATATTTTACAAAGAATCCCCACTGTGCGTGTTAATTTGGACCTGACATACTTAATATGGGGTTTCCAGCTAAAGTTGTGGTTGATTATTACCCCTAGAAATATATTCTCATATACTCTTTCAAGCTTTACACTATCAATCATTATTTCCACCAGTGTGTCCAGATGTTTATGCTTTTTTGGTAAACAAAATAAATTTTGCTTTTTTTATACTTAGTGATAATTTATTTACATCAAACCATGGCTTTAGCTTTCCTAGTTCTTCCAAGACTACCTCCAATAGCTGCTGAAGGCTCTCCCCTACACAGAATACATTTGTGTCATCCGCAAAAATAACATATCTCAATATTTTCGAAATATTTCATATGTCATTGATATACAATATAAATAATTTTGGTCCAAGAATTGACCCTTGTGGTACACCACATTTGATGTCTAAGAGAGTAGACTTAATAGCACCCATCTGAACAAATTGCTGTCTATTTTCAATGTAGCTTTTTAACCAATTTAGCCCTACCCCTCTAATCCCATAACTTTCCAATTTTTGTAGTAAAATTTCATGATCAATTGTATCAAACACTTTCTTCAAATCTATAAAAACACTCAATGCATACTTCTTGTTGTCAATTGTAGTTGTTAACTCTTCTACTAGTTCTATTAAAGCCATTGCAGATGACCTTCTTGTTCTAAAACCATACTGACTGTCATTAAGCAATTCATGTTTATCAATAAAGCTGTCCAACCTTGCAATAAAAAGTTTCTCTAGTATTTTAGAAAACTGGGAGAGTAGTGAAATTGGCCTGTAATTGTTAAACTGATTTTTTTCTTCAGCTTTATATAGTGGGATCATTTTGGCAATTTTCATTTTGCTGGGAAAGTAGCCCAGTTTCAACAATAAATTACAGATGTATGTTAGAGAGTCCACAATAGTATCAATTACTTGTTTTATTAAAGTCGTATCTATACCATTTCAATCCAAAGATGTTTTGTTCTTAAACCTGTGAACAACATCAATAATTTCATTCTTACCTGTGTCTCTCAAAAATATAGTGAAAAATATTGGCGGCACGGTGGTGTAGTGGTTAGCACAGTCACCTCACAGCAAGAAGGTTCTGGGTTCAAACCCAGTGGCTGGCGAGGGCCTTTCTGTGTGGAGTTTGCATGGTCTGTGTGGGTTTCCTCCGGTTTCCCCCACAATCCAAAGACATGCAGTTAGGTTAACGTGGGGCAGCCTTGGGCTGAGGTGCCCTTGAGCAAGGTACTGAACCCCTGACTGCTCCCCGGGCGCTCTGGTGTGGCTGCCCACTGCTCTGAGTGTGTGTGCATGTGTTCACTGCTTCAGATGGGTTAAATGCAGAGGATGAATTTCACTGTAAAGTGACGAATAAAGGTTTCCTCCTCTTCTTCTTCTTAGTGAATGGATTTCTTTCTCCATAATATTTTTCAACAAATTCCCCCCCCCCCCCCCCCCCCCCCCCCTTGTGGAGGGTTTATATCTTTTGCAACTTTCTGCCCAGGCAGCACAGTGGTGTAGTGGTTAGCGCTGTCGCCTCACAGCAAGAAGGTCCGGGTTCGAGCCCCGTGGCCGGCGAGGGCCTTTCTGTGTGGAGTTTGCATGTTCTCCCCGTGTCCGTGTGGGTTTCCTCCGGGTGCTCCGGTTTCCCCCACAGTCCAAAGACATGCAGGTTAGGTTAACTGGTGACTCTAAATTGACCGTAGGTGTGAATGTGAGTGTGAATGGTTGTCTGTGTCTATGTGTCAGCCCTGTGATGACCTGGCGACTTGTCCAGGGTGTACCCCGCCTTTCGCCCGTAGTCAGCTGGGATAGGATCCAGCTCGCCTGTGACCCTGTAGAACAGGATAAAGCAGCTAGAGATAATGAGATGAGATGAGATGAGAAGTTTCTGCCCTACATTCACTAAGAACTTGTTGAAACCCTCCACCACATCCTTCTTATCAGTTATTGTCTTATCATTTTTCATAAAATAATCTGAAAACTTAGGGCAAGTTTTCCTATTTCTAATAATTGAATTTAATACATTCCATATACCTCTAATGTTATCCTTATGCTTTTCTAATACATTATTGTAGAAATCTTTCTTACATTTCCGAATAATATCAGTTAATTTATTTTTATATCTTTTTATATTTTATTTCTATAGTTTATGCTTTATAAATTGTTTGTACAATATATTCTTTTTTTTTTACAGGCATTCAACAAGCCCTTTGTAATCCAGGGTTTATCACAACTGATTATCTTCCTCCTGCTCTGTTTTACTGGACAAGTTCTGTCATATAAGGATAGGAAAGTATACAGAAAACAGTCATAAGCAGAGTCTACATCCACTGCTTTGTATACATTTCTCCGGTTTTGACATAACAGTTCACTTCTCAATGTTTTTATAGTACCTTCTGTTCTTACTCTCCTCTGTCTTATTTCATTTTCATCTTTCAACATTTTATATTCACAATCATAATTAACAAACACGGGCAGGTGGTCGCTGATTTCATTTATTAGTAATCCTCCAATTATATTGTCTTCCAAGTTGTTAGTAAATATATTATCTATAATTGTTGCTGATTGAGATGTTAGTCTACTGGGTTTAGTAATGATCGTATAAAAGCTCATACTATACATTGCAGCACTAAATTCATCAATCAAGGCTAATTTATTAGGATTTAATTGATCTATATTGAAATCACCACAGATGAAAGTGACCTTCTCCTCCCATTTTGTTAGCTCTATTCATGTAATTTAATTCATAACCTTCTAGTTCAAAATCACCTTTTTTTTCCCATGCTGAGACAGGTTTCAGAGATAGCTATCACACTAAAGGGTGTAGTGAATTGACTCAGGTAATCTTTTATATGTTGAAAGTTTGCATACCATTTAACACTCATCTTTGTGTTGTGATACTTTTGGAAGTAAATCTAGCTTCAATTTGGTTTCTTATGCATTTTTGTCATTTAGACTGAACAAAATCTTTTTTCTGTTCAAACTGAATATGCCAAATTGGATTTGAGCTTTGAGCAGGTCTGAATAGAGCTTTACACCTTGGTGGTTACAATGTAGAACTAGGTTTAATAATTTCAGAGTTGGTGTCTTTTATTCTTCTAATAGGAAAATGCGAGATCGTTCCAGTTCTATTCAAGATATTCTAACTTGCTAAGATGTCATTTTTTGCAGTGAAGGGAAGAAGTGATCATTTTTAGAAGAGGTTTGAGGGCTTCTGGTCTGTTTGAATAAATGTGTATTTAAGGGATCTAGTGCATAAGTTGATGATTTTGATGAAGAAATTAAGGAAATTAGTTTGGTCTCTCTCAAGTAAAAATATTCTAATTGCTGTTATGATATAGTTAGATTGTTGTCTACAGGGTTAGCTATAAAATTGTTAGATCATCTGGCCATAAGGCCGATGAGCTATTGCCATGGCGTGGCGTCCGTCGTCCGTCTGTCGTCCACAGTTTGGTTAAAACGTATCTCCTCCCTCTATTCTCAATGAACTTCAGTTCTGAATGTTTTGTTTGAAAGAACTACTCATTCTGCACAAAACTCGGTCATTGTATTGTCCAATTTTTGCTAAGAAACTGCTAATTAGGTCAACTTCATGAGTTTTGGGACTTCTCATTCGAATTGTATCTCCTCTCGCAGTTCTTACCCAATTTCAGTTCTGATCGATGTTTTGGATAGATCTTCTCTCAGGGAACAAAACTTGGTCATTTGTTTGTTGATTTTCTTGTTGTAAACAATTTGTTTACAACTTTATTTATTTTCAGTTAAGTTGTGTCTCCTCCCTCAGTCTTCAATGGATTTCAGTTCTGATTCTGATAGATAGATTAGGGATAAAATTAGCTCATGTTTTAAGTCATTCAAATTCTGTAAAGCTGCTTTGCAACAATGTTTATTGTTAAAAGCACTATACAAATAAACTTGACTTGACTTGATTCTTTCATCTGAAAGAACTACGGTAGACCTTCTGCACAACACTTGGTCATTAGCTTGTCAAATTTTTTTGCTAACAAATTAGTAATTAGGTCAACTTAACAAATTTTATTCTGACTATAATTGTATTTCCTCTCTCACTGTAAATTTCCCCACCGAGGGATGAATAAAGTTTATCTTACTTTATTTCTCATCAGATTTCAGTTCTGATTGATGTTTTGGGTAGCTCTTCCCATGAGGAACAAAACTTGGTTGTTTGTTTGTTGATTTTCCTATTTTTTTATTTGTCACAATATATATAAATACAGTTACAATAAAATAAAATGAGAAGCAGGTAATGATAAAATTTCTAAAACTAAATATTGTGACAGGTGAATGCTACAGGACTCTCGTCCCAATTGATAAACTTTTCCTATAAATTAAATATATAATGTCTTCATATAATTTTATCTTATTCTTCAAAATGATCAAAGTTTATGGGCTATAAAATAGGGTTCAATAGTCAAGTAAAGAGTTAATGAGGTTTGTACTGTGACAGTTGATTATGATAGTAGCTAATTACATGTTTCTTAAATTGCGATAGTTTCAATTTCGTTGACTTAGCTTCAGTTGGAAGCTTATTCCAGAGACCAACTGTTCTTGGGAGGAAGGTGGCTCTGTAGTAGGTTTGCTTGTGGTGTTGAGGCTGAAAATAGTTATTTCTGTCAAAGTTCCTTGTGTTGTAGGAGGATGAAGAAGGTAGGAGGTGCTGTTTGAGGTCAGTGTCAATTAAGTTGTTTCTTATCTTGTATAGGAGAATAAGGTCAGTGATGTTTCTTCTGTGCTCCAATGGTTGGAGCTCGAGTACGTGGAGTCTTTCAGTGTAGCACATGTCTTCTGGATAGTTCAGAATAAACTTTGTTGCCCTACGTTGAATATCTTCAATTAGCTTGATGTGTTTCACAGTGTATGGTGACCATACACTGGAGGCATACTCAAGCTGCAGTCTTACCAGCGAGCAATATAAAGTCTTCCTCGTTGCCACCTCTTTAATGTGTCTTCCACAAGTTCTCTTCACCAGTCCTAGGATCTTATTCGCCTTCGCACACTTATCCTCGATGTGCTTGTTCCATTTTAGGTCACTTGACACAATAACACCAAGGTCTTTTGTTTCAGTTGCATATTCAAGGACCTGATTACCAAGATGGTACTGGTAATTAGCGGTTTGGATTCTTTTCTTAGACATGTTGACGACTTTGCATTTGGAAGCGTTGAATGACATGTGCGAGTCAACACTCCAGCGGTGAATACAATCAATGTCATCTTGAAGGGATTCCTTACATGGTTCAGATTTGATAACTTTATACAGCTTTGAGTCATCAGCAAAGAGGGCAAGTTTGGAGTCACCTTGTACATAATCTGGCATATCATTTACATAGATAAGCAAGAGAAGTGGTCCAAGTATGGAGCCTTGAGGAACACCAGATGATACGGATAACCAGTCAGAATAAGCACCATCCAAGACAACACGCTGCTGTCTGTCATGCAAATAGCTCTTGAACCATTGAAGTAGAGATCCTGAGATCCCGTATGACTGCAGTTTGAATAACTACAACATGGTCCAACCATGTTCCAGGTTTACAACAACCTATTGTAAACAATTTGTCATAGAGGTTGATCCTCTCTCACATTGTCACATTTAAGTTCTGTTTGATGTTTTGGTCATCATGGTTGTTTTGATGCTAGGCCAGATGGCCTACTACATCCTTGACATTTTGGTCTGGCTTGAAATTAATAGTTTGAATTTTTTTGCCTGATATTTTCAAATTTGCCAGTGAAATTATTCATGAAGTCATTGCTACTATATATTGAAGGTGAGTATCTTTTTGTGGTGGTCTTATTCCTAGTTAATTTTCTTAGCTTCTGTTAGGGTGGAGAGATACATTGATCTAGCAGCACAAAGAGCTTTTCAATAGTTCGGTAGATTCTCCTTCCATGCTAATTGGAATACTCTAAATTTAGTTTGATGCCATTTACATTCTAATTTTCAAGTGGTCTGTTTTAATGTGCATATGTGATCATTATACCAGTGTGCAAGGTTTTTCTCTCTAATTATTTTCCTTTTAAGTGGAGCTAAATTATCAAGGGTATAGCGGTACATTGACTCTAAGCATTCAGTTGCCTGATCAAATTCTGTGGGGATTATCTTTAAATATTTTGAAGATGTGATGTCACCCATCACCCCATTAACATGAATAACTTAAGAAATAATGAAGCACATATGTTCATTTTGCATACACAAATGATCCACGTTATCATCATATGTGGTGCTTCACAGAGGTTTAATTCAGTTGGGGTGCTGCTATTGCATCCTCAATTAACTTTATTTTCTATTCCTGTTTTTGCTTTTCCTAGTTCTCCCGAGTTTATATCCTTAGGTCTTGGTGAAGTAATACTGAATGTCAGCATTGTTTGAAAGTTTTGGGGGGGTTCCCCCTAGAATCGTTTGATTTATATTTTACCAACTACTAGGCTGTGTTGTGACTAAACTCCCTAGCTAGAATATTGTATAGTCAGTTAGTGGTTCATAGATGCAATTACTGTGTTTCCCTTCTGTGCTGTTGTAATGCCTTGTGTATTAGACATGGGCCTAAAGCAAGCCTGAGAAAACCAAAAGGCAAACTTAAGAATTGAGTTTATGTTGTATATTTCAAATGAGGTTTGTGCACACACACACACCTCCCTTCTTTACCATGGCTAATTGTGAAATAATGCGGCCATGTTAATGTTGAACACTGTTCTTAATTAGCACTGATAAAAAAGGATGACCTGATTTTCCCACTGTTCTGCAGATTTGTGGATTAGTAGAAATTTCCACAGAGAGCTGAAGTCACAGATCTCTGATTAAAAGCTGCAAATCATCAGAGGCATTCCAACACTGCTGCTTTGGCCCTGATCTCATGCAGTTTTTCATCTGAGCGCTGCATGTGTTCTTTATAAAGTGTTAGGGTGAGGTGATTCTGGATGTTCATCTGATGTTCTCCTTGTAAACCAAATCAGGTCCCAGTGGTGATCTTGGTTTGTACACAGGTGATTAAGACTACACAGAAAGACTGGCTTCCCCTAAAATTTTATTATAATATGGTAATCAAACCAAACTGTCTATATTATTGATTTAATATTTGTGGAATTCAATATTTTAGTGAATAAAATGTTTAAATATATCACTGCAGTATCATACTTTGTCCATTAAATTCAAATTGCTTTCAATGATCAGCAAAGCCTGCATGAAAATCTCCTCTGAAACCCCGGCACAGAGCTACTACTCCTGAGATAACAGTAATGCTGAACCTCTCCTGCTCTCCAGACCTGCCTGATCCATCCTGATGCCCTACTTCTTGCTGGAGTCTCATCACTTCACTCCTGTGGAGGGCGGCCCCATATGGACAGCATAATGATATACTAATAAGATGGCTTTGGACAATTAATACAAACAGTGTTGTTGTTTGTTGTTGTTTGTTTGTTTGTTTATTTGTTTGTTTGTTTGTTTTTAATGAAAGCTTAGGACTACAATCACCATGATAACTTTAGGACTGCAGTTGCCATGAACAGACTTGCACTCTAGTATCCATCAGTAAACAGTTGATAATTTCAACAAAATAGACTTATTGTTAAAATTGTAATTATTTTTCTGGTTACACAATCACACTTTTTGACCATATAGGACAGTTATAAAATCAGATTTTTGTAATCATGCTATCTGTTATCACCCAGATGAGGATGGGTTCCCTTTTGAGTCTGGTTCCTCTCTAGTTGCCTTCCTCATGTTGTATCAGGGAGTTGTTCCTTGCCACCATCACCTCTGGCTTGATCATTAGGGATAAATAAATTTATTAGGGATACATTTATCGGTGCATATGTTTAAAATCTTTATTTTTCTGTCAAGCTGCTTTGTCTCATCTCATTATCTCTAGCCACTTTATCCTGTTCTACAGGGTCGCAGGCAAGCTGGAGCCTATCCCAGCTGACTATGGGCGAAAGGCGGGGTACACCCTGGACAAGTCGCCAGGTCATCACAGGGCTGACACATAGACACAGACAACCATTCACACTCACATTCAGACCTACGCTCAATTTAGAGTCACCAGTTAACCTAACCTGCATGTCTTTGGACTGTGGGGGAAACCGGAGCACCCGGAGGAAACCCACACGGACACGGGGAGAACTCAAGCTGCTTTGTGACAATGATTATTGTTAAAAGTGTTATACAAATAAATTGACTTGACTTCTTCCAGACCTTAGCAAAGTAGCTAAACCTTTTTTTTTTATGTTGGCACAGAGAAGCTACCAGCTGTATTCAGTCATCATCACTCAGAGGAAGTCTTTTTTTATCATTTGATCTTCAGCTGAGTAAAGAACAGAGACTGTGAATCAAGTACTGATTATTTTCATTTTAAAATCCCTTCATTAACCTTCAGAGAGAAACAGACAACTGTGTACACAGGATGGTTATGAATCTAACACATACTCTGTGTGTGCGCGCACGCACATGCGTGTGTGTGTGTGTGTGTGTGTGTGTGTGTGTGTGTGTGTGTGTGTGATGGTGGAGAGAATAATTGGACAAAGTTTCATGCAAATCTCAGTGTGGCGCAGAATTAAAGGTGCGGTATGTTCGCTCATGCAGATGACAAGTTGAGCCCTCATTTTCTCCTCTCAGAATAATGTGTGTGTGTGTGTGTGTGTGTGTGTGTGTGTGTGTGTGTGTGTGTGTGTGTGTGTGTGTGTCAGACAAATTCAGCGACCTTGGCTTCATGTGCAGTAGGTAGAATGAGGAACAGTGATGGGCTAAAGGCTGGCACTCAGCACTGAGAAAGCTCAGGGAAGTCTGAAGCTCAGTGAAGCTGCTGCAGTCCTCTGAAAGGTAAAGAATACACACAGTACAATATCCCTGCTGTGGGGAATGTAAATGTAACACTAACACTAAAAGTATGGGGAGAAACATGGCAGTGTTTATATTTTATGTATTATGAAAATGTACAGATTTTGACTGATGTAAAGGTACTGAAACACATCAAGCAGTTTATTATTCATGACCAGGGAGACTTTTATTTCATGTATGATTATATTTCTGAAAGTAATTTAGCATACTTTTTTAATTTTGGATTTGAAATGTCTATATCTAAGCAGAAGAAAAGACAAACAAGAGATTAACCACTAATAACACTAATACGGTAGCACTAATACTGTTATACTGTAATGCTAACAGGAATACTGTCACACTGTAATACTGTAACACCAACCAACTGTCCTACCAGAGTTAGGGTTAGGGATGTCAAAACTTGGGTTAGAGTTAGAATCAAGGTGAGGGATGTCAAAACCCTTGTCAAGGAACATACCGCCTTCACATCCAGCGACAGAGCCCTATCCAGCACTGGTAGAGCCTACCTGAAGAGAGGCATCATGGAGGCTAAAGCAGCTTACAAGAAGAAGATTGAGGACCACATCACCAAGAACAACCCACAGTGGGTGTGACAAGGCATTCAGTACATAACAAACTACAAGACCAGCAGCTGCACAAATGTCGATGGTGAAAACTTGCTCGCAGATGAGCTTAAATGTTTCTTTGCTCGCTTTGAAATGAAGGAAATGAAGACAGACCTCCTCACCTCCACCCTCCAAAAGCTACATCCTCACAGTGCAAGAACATGATGTGAGGTATGTGCTCAGAGTGGTGAACCCGAGAAAAGCTGCTGGCCCTGATGTTGTGACAGGAAGAGTGCTGAAGGAACATGCAGACCAGCACTCTGTGGTCTTCACAAAGATCTTCAACCTGTCCCTGTTGAAATCCATTATCCCCTGAAGACGCTTCAAGAGGGTGGTCCTGCAGTATAGTAAAGCCAGCCTCCAAACCACCTTTGACCCATACCAATTTGCCTACAGAGCAAATAGGTCTACAGAGGATGCCATCGTTACTGCTCTTCACATTGTACTGACACACCTTGAACACCAGGGGAGCTATGTTGGGATGTTTTTCATAGACTTCAACTCTGCCTTAAACACCATCATCCCAGGCCAACTGTTCATTAAACTCACTGACCTAGGACTTACCTAAACTAACTGCCACTGGATCAAGGACTTTCTGACTAACTGCCTCCCAACTCTCAGATTAACCCCCACTTCTCATTTGTTCTTACACTTAGCACTGGTGCCCCACAGGGCTGTGTGCTGAGCCCCCTTCTCCACACCCTCTACACTCATGACTGTGCCTCCACCCATCCCACCAACACTATCATCAAGTTTGCGGATGACATGACTATGGTTGGACTTATTTCTGGAGAAGATGTGATAGCCTATAGGGATGAAGTCCAAAGATTGGCAGTGTGGTGCTCAGAGAACAATCTCTTCCTGAACTCCTCAAAAACAAAACAGCTCATAATAGACCTCCAGAAGAATAGTGCAGACCCTGATGCAATGGACATCAATGGGGACTGTGTGGAAAGGGTCCCTATTTTCAGGTTCCTACATATGCACATCACTGAAGACCTCCCCTGGATTATCAACACCACTGCAATAGTAAAAAGGCACAGCACCAACTCTACTTCCTGAGGATCCTCAGAAGAAAAAAAACTTGCAAGAGAATCTGCTGGTGTTCTATTACTGGTGCTCCATTGAGAGTGTGCTGAAGTACCATATCTCACATGTTCACTCAGGTTTGTTGATGGTGGAGTGGTTGCTGCTTTGTGTCCCAGAGCTCCCTCATGTCTGTGTTACATTCTGGCTCTCCCTTTCAGTTATGCTGTCATAGTTAGTGACATGCTCAGTGAAAGCAGGGACTCTGGATAGTCTCACCAGAGTCCCTGCTTTCACTGAGCATACAATGAACACTGTTCTTACCCAATATGTGACAATGGGCATACCTAACATCCATCCTGATGCCCTACTTCTGGCTGGAGACTCATCACTTCACTCCTATGGAGGATGGCCCCATATGGACAGCCTAAATATACACTTAGAAGATGGCTCTGGACAATAAATATAAATGGTTTTGCCATGATGGCTTAGTACTACAACCCTGATTCCAAAAAAGTTGGGACAAAGTACAAATTGTAAATAAAAACGGAATGCAATAATTTACAAATCTCAAAAACTGATATTGTATTCACAATAGAACATAGACAACATATCAAATGTCGAAAGTGAGACATTTTGAAATTTCATGCCAAATATTGGCTCATTTGAAATTTCATGACAGCAACACATCTCAAAAAAGTTGGTACAGGGGCAATAAGAGGCTGGAAAAGTTAAAGGTACAAAAAAGGAACAGCTGGAGGACCAAATTTCAACTCATTAGGTCAATTGGCAATAGGTCATTAACATGACTGGGTATAAAAAGAGCATCTTGGAGTGGCAGCGGCTCTCAGAAGTAAAGATGGGAAGAGGATCACCAATCCCCCTAATTCTGCGCCGACAAATAGTGGAGCAATATCAGAAAGGAGTTCGACAGTGTAAAATTGCAAAGAGTTTGAACATATCATCATCTACAGTGCATAATATCATCAAAAGATTCAGAGAATCTGGAAGAATCTCTGTGCATAAGGGTCAAGGCCGGAAAACCATACTGGGTGCCCATGATCTTTGGGCCCTTAGACAGCACTGCATCACATACAGGCATGCTTCTGTATTGGAAATCACAAAATGGGCTCAGGAATATTTCCAGAGAACATTATCTGTGAACACAATTCACTGTGCCATCCGCCGTTGCCAGCTAAAACTCTATAGTTCAAAGAAGAAGGCGTATCAAAACATGATCCAAAAGCGCAGACGTCTTCTCTGGGCCAAGGCTCATTTAAAATGGACTGTGGCAAAATGGAAAACTGTACTAGGTCAGACAAATAAAAATTTGAAGTTCTTTACGGAAATCAGGGACGCCGTGTCATTTGGACTAAAGAGGAGAAGGACGACCCAAGTTGTTATCAGCGCTCAGTTCAGAAGCCTGCATCTCTGATGGTATGGGGTTGCATTAGTGCGTGTGGCATGGGCAGCTTACACATCTGGAAAGACACCATCAATGCTGAAAGGTATATCCAGGTTCTAGAGCAACATATGCTCCCAACCAGATGACGTCTCTTTCAGGGAAGACCTTGCATTTTCCAACATGACAATGCCAAACCACATACTGCATCAATTACAGCATCATGGCTGCATAGATGGAAGATACGACAAAAAAGACCTAAGACAGTTGAGTAACTAGAATCCTACATTAGACAAGAATGGGTTAACATTCCTATCCCTAAACTTGAGCAACTTGTCTCCTCAGTCCCCAGACATTTACAGACTGTTGTAAAGAGAAAAGGGGATGTCTCACAGTGGGAAACATGGCCTTGTCCCAACTTTTTTGAGATGTGTTGTTGTCATGAAATTTAAAATCACCTAATTTTTCTCTTTAAATGATACATTTTCTCAGTTTAAACATTTGATATGTCATCTATGTTCTATTCTGAATAAAATATGGAATTTTGAAACTTCCACATCATTGCATTCCGTTTTTATTTACAATTTGTACTTTGTCCCACCTTTTTTGGAATCGGGGTTGCACAATTGCCATGGTAAATTTAGGATTGCAGTTGTCATGAACAGTTTTGTACTCAAATCTCCATCAATGGACCTATAAAACTATAGGTTGTAGACCTCATCTCATTTCATTATCTCTAGCTGCTTTATCCTGTTCTACAGGGTCACAGGCAAGCTGGAGCCTATCCCAGCTGACTACGGGTGAAAGGCGGGGTTCACCCTGGACAAGTCACCAGGTCATCACAGGGCTGACACATAGATACAGACAACCATTCACATTTACACCTACGGTCAATTTAGAGTCACCAGTTAACCTAACCTGCACGTCTTTGGACTATGGGGGAAACCGGAGCACCCAGAGGAAACCCAGGCGGACACAGGGAGAACATGCAAACTCCACACAGAAAGGCCCTCGCCGGCCATGGGGCTCGAACCCGGACCTTCTTGCTGTGGGGCGACAGCGCTAACCACTACACCACCATGCCGCCTGGTTGTAGACCTATAGATTAGATTAGAGATTAAATTAAGGCAAGTTAATTTATATAAAGCATTTCATACACAGTGGCAGTTCAATGTGCTTTACAGAGGTAAAGGCAAAACAGTAAACAATAGAAAATAAAATTACATAAAATAAAGGGGGATAAAGAGAGAAAAATAAAAATAATATAAGAATTAGGGCGGCACGGTGGTGTAGTGGTTAGCGCTGTCGCCTCACAGCAAGAAGGTCCTGGGTTCGAGCCCCGGGGCCGGCGAGGGCCTTTCTGTGTGGAGTTTGCATGTTCTCCCCGTGTCCACGTGGGTTTCCTCCGGGTGCTCCGGTTTCCCCCACAGTCCAAAGACATGCAGGTTAGGTTAACTGGTGACTCTAAATTGAGCGTAGGTGTGAATGGTTGTCTGTGTCTATGTGTCAGCCCTGTGATGACCTGGCGACTTGTCCAGGGTGTACCCCGCCTTTCGCCTGTAGTCAGCTGGGATAGGCTCCAGCTTGCCTGCGACCCTGTAGAAGGATAAAGCGGCTAGAGATAATGAGATGAGATGAGAATATAAGAATTAACCAATAGTAGAAATAAAGTAATAAAATGAAGTAAAAGTTCAGTAAAAAACAGCAGAATAAAATGGAATAAAAGTTAAGTAAAGTTTAAAACATGTAAAGATGATGATATTTATCAGTTAGCAGAAAGCATCTGAAAACAGCTTGGTCTTTAGTCTAGATTTGAAATAGATAAAACTTTATTGATCCCTTTGGGAGGGTTCCCTCAGGGAAATTAATATTCCAGCAGCGTCATTACAGATAAACAGAGAAAAGAAATAGAGAAAAACTTCTAGATAAATTAAAATAAATTAAGTATTTGCATCTACAAATATAAAAGAATAAGATATGGGGAAGAGAGGAAGGGGGAGGGGGAAGGGGGGAGAAGTGGGGTTAGGGTAAGTGTGTGTGTGTGGGGGGGGAGCAGGAAAGATATTGCACATTATATTGCACATTGTCCGGTATTGCTTATTGTTAGGCTAGGCTAGGCTACTGCTCCTTCCCATCCTCTGTCCTCCTGTTCCCCCTCCTCCCCCCCAGAGAGGAGTTGTACAGTCTGATGGCGTGAGGGACAAAGGAGTTTTTGAGTCTGTTCATCCTGCACTTGGGAAGGAGCATTCGGTCACTGAACAGGCTCCTCTGGTTGCTGATGACGGTGTGCAGAGGGTGACTGGCATCGTCCATGATGTTCAATAGTTTGTCCATGGACCTCTTCTCTGCCACCGTCACCAGAGAGTCCAGCTTCATGCCAACCACAGAGCCGGCCCGCCTGATCAGTTTGTCCAGTCTGGATGTATCCTTCTTGGATGTGCTGCCCCCCCAGCACACCACGGTGTAAAACAGGACACTGGTGACCACAGACTGATAGAACATCCACAGGAGTTTCCTGCAGATGTTAAAGGACTGCAGCCTCCTAAGGAAGTATAGCCTGCTCTGTCCCTTCCTGTATAAGTGATTGGTGTTACAAGATCAGTCCAGCTTTTTGTCCAGCCACAGCTCAAGGTACTTGGAGGAATCCACAGCCTCCACCTCGACTCCCTCGATCAGAACTGGTCGTAACCTTGGTCTGGACCTCCCAAAGTCAATGACCAGCTCCTTGGTCTTCGAGGTGTTGAGCTGCAGATGGTTCCTGTTGCACCACACAGCAAAGTCCCTCACCAGGCTCCTATACTCCTCCTCTCTGTCATCACTGATACACCTAACGATGGCTGTGTCATCAGCAAACTTCTGAATGTGACACAGCTCCGAGTTGTAGCAGAAGTCCGTGGTGTACAGGGTGAAGAGAAGAGGGGCCAGCACCGTGCCCTGGGGTGCTCCGGTGCTGCTAATTACAGTGTCAGATGTGATGTCCTTCAGCCTGATGTACTGTAGCCTGTCAGTGAGGTAGCTGGAGATCCAGGTAACCAGGCAGGGGTCCACTCGCATCCTGTTCAGTTTGTCCTTAAGCAATAGGGGCTGGATGGTGTTGAAGGCACTCAAGAAGTCTAAGAAGAGGATCTTCACTGTGCCATTTACCTTATCCAGATGCGAGTGGGCTCAGTGTAGCAGGTAGAGGATGGCGTCTTCCACACCAACACCTGCCCGGTACGCAAACTGCAGACAGTCCTGGGCATGTTGCACCTGGGGTCTGAGGAGGCTGAGGAAGAGCTGCTCCAATGTCTTCATCAGATGCGAAGTGAGCACCACTGGTCGGAAGTCGTTCAGCTCGTTGGGCCGATTCTTTCTGGGAACTGAAACGATACATGATGTCTTCCAGAGGGTTGGCACTCTCCTCAGCTGCAGGCTGAAGTTGAAGATGCATTGGAGTGGTTCACCCAGTTCAGCAACGCAGGTATTCAGTAATTGTGGACACACCTTGTCCGGGCCTGCTGCTTTCCTGGGGTGAAGCTTCCTCAGTTGACCTCTGACCTGGTCTGCAGTAATGCATAGAGCAGTCTGTGTTGAGGTGGGGGAGGAGGGGGCTGCTGGGATGACTGGGGGGAGGTGTGTTGAGGGAAGAAGGAGACATGGCTGCAGTGAGAGAGAGGGTGGGTTAGGGTTAGGGTATAATGAATTTCCTGGATTCACAATTGCACATTTTGACCACATAGGACACAGTTAAAGAAGTGATTTATTTATAATCATGATATCTATCACCCAAATTAGGATGCATTCCTTTTTGATTCTAGTTCCTCTCGAGGTTTCTTCCTCATGTCGCCTCAGGGAGGTTTTTCTTCACCACCATCACCTCAGGCTTGCTCATTAGGGACAAATTCATATTTTTAAAATTTATATTTTCTGTAAAGCTGCTTTGTGTCAAAGTCTATTTTAAAAGTACTATACAAATAAAAATGTAATTGAATTGTACCCCTGTGTAGTAAGCCAGTGTACTGAAAGTCCCATCCCACTCTGGACATCATCTGTTTGACCTGCTGCTCTCTGGTAGACACTTCAGGTTTATCATATCACAGACAAACAGACTTAAGAATAGCTTCTAACCCAAAGCCATTCGAGAATGGAAAATTGTCAAATACTGACACTGACTGTTTGGCACCTGGGTGACTGTCAACACCACAATACTTAGCCACATTTACAGAATACTGCACTGATATTTATGTTTCCATTTCAACTGCACTTTTGTACATATATTCTGTAATACACTACTTCAACATATTGCAGTTCAGCAAATGTGCAATATCCTGAAAGGCAACATCTCAGCTTATAGGTTACAGAAATATATACACTTTATACACCAGTCAGCCATAACCTTAAAACCACCTACCTAATATTGTATAGGTTCCCCTTGTGCTACCAAAACAGCTCTGATACTTTGATACTTAGACTCCACAAGACTTTTGGTGTGCTGTGGTGTCTGACACCAAGACATTAACAGCCAATCTTTTAAGTACTGTAAGATGTAAGTACTGTAAGATGGGGCCTCCATGGATCAGACTTGTTTGTCCAGTATATCCCACAGATGCTCAATCAGTTTGAAATCTGGGGAATTTGAGAACCAATTTCCTGGAGAGGGGTTGGACTCTCTTCTATGCTGGAGTTGCCAAGGGTGAGCGGTGCCGGGCAGGGGTGGGGCTATTGGTAGCCCCCCAGTTTGGTGTGCTAACATCAGAGTTCTCCCCAGTGAATGAGAGAGTCATTTTCCTGTGCCTTCGGGTCGAGGAATGGTCGCTGACTATCATTTGCGCTTATGTGCCAAATGGTAGTTCGGAGTATCCGGCCTTCTTGGAGTCCTTGAGTGGGGTGCTAGACAGTGCACCACGAGGGGACTCCATTGTTTTACTGAGGGACTTCAATGCTCACGTGGGCAATGACAGTGAGACCTGGAGGGGTGTGATTGGGAGGAACAGCCTGTCTGATCTGAACCCGAGTGGTGTTCAGTTGTTGGACTTTTGTGCCATGCATGGTTTGGCCATAACGAACACCATGTTCAAGCATAAGGGTGTCCATAAGTGCACATGGCACAAGGACACCCTAGGCCGCAGATTGATGATTGATTTTGTAGTTGTTTCATCTGATCTACGACCTTATGTCTTGGACACTTGGGTGAAGAGAGGAGCAGAGCTGTCAACTGATCACTACCTGGTGGCGAGCTGGATCAGATGGTGGAGGAGGAGGCTGGACAGAATCCCCAGTGTTGAATTGTTCCTGAGTTGTTCGCGCCGAGTCCTTTTTCCCGCGAGTGCCGGCGTTAATTACTAATCCTTTTTTAACTTTTTTTCTACAAATAAATTTCCAGTATCCTCTTCATTTTTATTGTACTGTCGCTTTCATTTTTGTACTTTTCACTTTCGCTTTCCTTTTTCCATTTTTTTCCCGTTTTTTTCTCTTTCTTTTTTTGGAAGAACGCCGAGACCGGAAGCTTTCTTTTTCTCTCCTCCTGTGTAAAGACCACAAGCAGAGGCCGTCCACATCTGATCTGCTTTAACATAAACAGATCTTCATTTAAGGTACATGAATCTTTTCATCATGGCACACCTTCAGCCTGTTCAGTGTGCTGAGTGCAGGATGTTTAGTCATTCTTCCTCCGTCACTAGTGATAGCTCTATTAGCTTTATTTGTGATAAGTGCAGATTAGTTAGCTCTCTGACAGAGAAGATTACAGTGCTAGAAGCGCGTGTCCAGGCTTTAGAGCAGGTTAGTGAGTGTGAGAACAGTGTAGTTTCTGTTAGGGAAAGTCTGGATGCCCTAGGTGGAGTTAGCAATCCCCCAACTCCGGCATTAGAGCCCTTACAGCGGGGCGAATGGGTGACGGCTCGGCGGCATAAGCGTAGAGCCAAAGCTACCGCTGAGGCTTGCCCACGGGAGCACCACTCCTCTCCGCGTCACGTGCCGAACAGGTTTGCTCTCCTTAGTGATGCACCCACTGAGAAACCTGAAAGAGCTCTGGTTATAGGGGACTCTATCATACGGCACGTGAAATTAGCTCAGCCTTTAGGGGCACCAGCAGCTTTAGTCAGGTGTATACCGGGAGCCAGGGCGCTGGACATAGCAGGTAATCTTAGGGTCCTAGGCAAGCACAGGTTCTCAAAGATAGTTATCCATGCAGGAGCTAATGATATACACCTTCGTCAGTCTGAGGTTACTAAGAGTAACTTTGTAGAGGTGTTTAAATTAGCAAAGGCGATGTCCGATGCTGTAGTATGCTCTGGCCCCATCCCAATGTGGCGTGGCGATGTAACTTACAGCAGGTTATGGTCGCTGAACTGCTGGCTGTCCAGGTGGTGCTCTGAAAACAGTGTGGGCTTTATAGATAATTGGGCTAATTTTGAGGGCACTGCTGGCCTGTTAGGGCGGGATGGTATCCATCCCACTCGGGAAGGTGCTGCTCTCATTTCCTGCAGCATAGGTCATAGTCTCAGAACAGTCCTAGTTAATTTCTGACAATCCAGAGCCAAGGCCAGGGAGCAGACGAACAGGCTAAACCGACTGTCTGCTAGCTGCACAGAGTCGTCACTCAGGGCCCACTACATTGAGACTGTGTCTGTTCCCCGAGCTCAACAAAAAGGTAGAAATTTTCAGAGAGTTTGTTCCAGTAACCTAATCAATATAAAATTAGATCATACTGACTGTACAGCTGCTGCCAGCACCTTTGATCTAAAGGTGGGGCTATTAAATATTAGATCTCTTACATCTAAAGCGCTAATGGTTAATGAACTCATTACTGATCAGGAGTTTAATGTACTGTGTTTAACAGAAACATGGATTAAGCCAAATGAATATATAGCATTAAATGAAGCGAGTCCTCCTGGATACAGTTATATACACCAGCCTCGTCTAACTGGCAGAGTTGGCGGCGTCGCGGTTATTTATAACAATTATCTAGGTGTAACACACAAACCTGGTTATAAATTTAATACATTTGAAGTTCTTCATACTCATATAATGTATGTAGCCTCGAAAAATAAGTCTACCCAGTTAATTCCATTGCTTATTATTTACAGGCCCCCGGGGCCATATTCTGAGTTTCTTTCTGAATATGCAGATTTTATCTCAGATCTGGTTATTTCCTTAGACAAAGCTTTAGTTGTCGGAGATTTTAATATTCACTTCGATAACCCAGAAGACTCTTTAAAAACAGCGTTTGTGTCCATCTTAGATTCAGTCAGGATTAAGCAGAATGTCATAGAACCGACCCATAATGGTGGTCACACCCTTGATCTAATACTAACATTCAGATTAAATGTAGACAATATAGTCATACTTCCACAGTCTGAAGTTATCTCAGATCATTGTCTCATCTCATTCAAAATATGTCTGAGTAATAATATATGCACCTCACCACGCTACTGTATTAAACGTACTTTCACGTCAACTACTGCACAGAGCTTTATAAATGATCTCCCAGAGCTGTCAACTTTGATTGGGTCACTGTCAGCCCCTGCAGAACTTGATCAGGCAACTGAATGCTGAGAGTCAACATTCCGCCATACTTTAGATAATGTAGCTCCTCTAAAAAGCAAAATGGTCAGAGACAAAAAATTAGCACCCTGGTATAATGATGACACTCGCACATTAAAACAGACCACTCGAAAATTGGAACGTAAATGGCGTCTAACAAAATTGGTAGTGTTCAAATTAGCTTGGAAGGAGAGCTTCCTGAAGTATAGAAAAGCTCTTAGTGCTGCGAGATCAACATATTTCTCCTCCCTAATAGAAGATAACAAAAATAATCCTAGATTCCTATTTAATACTGTAGCAAAATTAACCAGGAATAAGTCCACTATCAACACATGCACACCTGCAGTATGTAGTAGCAACGACTTCATGAATTTTTTTGATGACAAAATTGAGAATATCCGACAAAAAATTCAAACTACTAATTTAAGGTTAGACAATGAAAGTGACCTTGTAGTTAACAATATAACTGTATCAGATCATCAGTTAGAATGTTTTACTCCCCTAAAAGAAACTGAATTACTTTCATTAATCTCTACATCAAAAGCCTCAACTTGCGTACTAGATCCCTTACCTACACGTCTATTCAAACAGATAATGCCTGGAGTAATTGAACCGCTTCTAAAAATAATAAATTCTTCTCTTATGATTGGCTATGTACCCAAATCCTTTAAACTAGCAGTTATCAAACCCCTGATTAAAAAACCTGACCTTGATCCCTGTCAGCTGTCCAATTATCGGCCAATATCAAACCTCCCCTTTATCTCTAAGATCCTTGAAAAAGCTGTGGCACAGCAGTTATGCTCATATTTACATAGGAATAACATCCATGAAATGTATCAGTCAGGATTTAGACCTCATCATAGCACAGAGACAGCACTGGTTAAAGTAATAAATGACCTACTGTTGGCGTCTGATCAGGGCTGTGTCTCATTACTTGTGTTGCTTGACCTTAGTGCAGCATTTGATACCATTGATCATTCCATTCTTCTGGATAGACTAAAAAATGTTGTAGGAGTTAAGGGAATGGCCCTCTCCTGGCTCAGGTCTTATCTAACTGATCGTTATCAGTATGTTGATATAAATGGTGATATTTCTAGACGTACCGAGGTAAAGTTTGGTGTTCCACAAGGTTCTGTCTTGGGTCCACTGCTTTTTTCTCTATATATGTTACCTCTGGGCGATATTATTCATAAACATTGTATTAGTTTCCACTGTTATGCTGATGACACACAGTTGTATGTCTCTGCAAAACCTGATGAGAGACACCAGCTTAATACAATTGAGGAATGTGTTAAGGACATTAGACACTGGATGCTTATTAATTTCCTTCTGCTTAACTCTGACAAGACTGAAGTACTTGTGCTAGGACCACATACAGCTAGAAGTAAGTTTTCTGATTAGACAGTAACTCTGGATGGCCTTTCTGTTTCTTCACGTGCAGCAGTAAAAGACCTCGGAGTGATTATTGACCCCAGTCTTTCATTCGAAACTCACATTGATAACATCATCCAGATAGCTTTCTTTCATCTCAGAAATATTGCAAAGATAAGAAATTTAATGTCATTGCATGATGCAGAAAAACTAGTCCATGCTTTTGTTACCTCCAGGTTGGATTATTGTAATGCCTTACTGTCTGGATGTTCCAATAAGTGCATAAACAAGCTCCAGTTAGTTCAAAATGCAGCAGCAAGAGTCCTTACTAGAACTAGAAAATATGACCACATCACGCCTGTCTTATCCACACTGCATTGGCTCCCAATCAAATTTCTTATTGATTATAAAATACTACTATTGACCTTTAAAGCACTAAATGGTCTCGCACCACAGTACCTGAGTGAACTTCTGCTCCTCTATGACCCGCCACGCCTACTTAGATCAAAAGGTGCAGGCTATCTGCTGGTACCTCATATAGTGAAGGCTACATCAGGGGGCAGAGCCTTTTCTTACAAAGCCCCACTGTTATGGAACAGCCTTCCAAGTAATGTTCGGGAATCAGACACATTCTCAGCATTTAAGTCTAGGCTGAAAACATATCTGTTTAGTCAAGCCTTTTGTTAATGGTGTTTATGAGGTAAAGGAGTAGATCTGGAGGGTCCTCAGACATAGAGTGTTTTGGTAAACTGGGATGTATGGATGCTGTCAGTCCCCACTCGCTTGCTCACTCGAGTTTGTTGACGGTGTAGTGGCTGGCTGCTTTATGTCCCGGGGCTCCCTCATGCCTGTGTTACCTTCTGGCTCTCTCCTTTTAGTTATGCTGTCATAGTTAGTTGCCGGAGTCCCTGCTTGTCTCATCTCATTATCTCTAGCCGCTTTATCCTTCTACAGGGTCGCAGGCAAGCTGGAGCCTATCCCAGCTGACTATGGGCGAAAGGCGGGGTACACCCTGGACAAGTCGCCAGGTCATCACAGGGCTGACACATAGACACAGACAACCATTCACACTCACATTCACACCTACGCTCAATTTAGAGTCACCAGTTAACCTCACCTGCATGTCTTTGGACTGTGGGGGAAACCGGAGCACCCGGAGGAAACCCACGTGGACACGGGGAGAACATGCAAACTCCACACAGAAAGGCCCTCGTCGGCCCCGGGGCTCGAACCCAGGACCTTCTTGCTGTGAGGCGACAGCGCTAACCACTACACCACCGTGCCGCCCGTCCCTGCTTGTACTCGGTGCAATATGTATACTGTTCCTACTTATTCAGGTGACATTGGGCATACCTAACCACCTGTGTTTTCTTTCCCTCCCCCCCACCCCAAATCTGTCCCTCTGAGTTACATGGAGTCAACAGGAAATCTTTTGGTGGAGACGGTGGAGACCTCGACTGGCTATCGTAGCCTGCAGGGAATCGGCCGTCAGACATTCTGTCGCATGTCCCAGACCTGGTGAAATGTAACTGAATTGTCTTGGCCACCCCTAAGGGTCCCATCTGCATCTCATCATTGCTGAGGAGTGTGCTCCCATCACCCAATCAAGCATCCAGCCAGAGCAGAGTCATGATATATTTTACCATATTAACATGCCATTGTTGTGTCTTATGCCTGATGTAAAGACTCTCGTCTCTGCGAGCCTACCACACAGATTTAATACTTGTCATTTTTAGGGCATACCTAACAACATGTTTTCTTTCTCTCTCTCTTCCCCCCCCCCAATCTGTCCCTCTGAGTTACATGTTGATCCTGGGATTGAGATGCTGGCCTCTTCTCCCCCTCGGACCTGCTTGATCCATCCTGATGCCCTGTGTCTGGTCGGAGTTTTATCACACCGCTCCTGTGAAGGACGGCCCCATGAGGACAGTTGAGGGTTATACCTGTTAAAACTGTTAATATTATAGTCAGGCTGTCTGTTGTTGCCCAAATGAGGATGGGTGCCCTTTTGAGTCTGGTTCCTCTCGAGGTTTCTTCCTCATGTCGTCTGAGGGAGTTTTTCCTTGCCACCATCGCCACAGGCTTGCTCATTGGGGATAGATTAGGGGATAGATTAGGGATAAAATTAGCTCATGTTTTAAGTCGTTCAAATTCTGTAAAGCTGCTTTGCAACAATGTTTATTGTTAAAAGCACTATACAAATAAACTTGATTTGATTTGATTTGACAGACCGGGCAGGCCCAAACGAGTAGTGAAGGTATGCTGGGAACATCTGGCGGAGGCTCCCGTCTTCAACTGTCACATCCAGCAGAGTTTTCAACTGCATACCACGGGAGGATGGGTACATTGAGTCCGAGTGGACCATGTTTGGCACCTCCATTGCTGAGGCAGCCATGCAGAGCTGTGGCTGCATGGTTCTTGGTGCCTGTCATGGCGGTAATCCTCAAACCCGCTGGTGGACACTTGTGGTGAGGGGAGCCGTCAAGCTGAAGAAGGAGTCCTATCAGGCTTGGTTAGCCTGTGAATCTCCAGAGACAGCTGACAGATACCTACGGGCCAAGCGGAATGTGGCTCTGGCAGTCACTGAAGCAAAAATCCGGGTGTGGGAGGAGTTTGGAGAGGCCATGGAAAGTGACTTTTGGTCAGCCTCAGAGAGATTCTGGCAAACTGTCTGGTGGCTCAGGAAAGGAAAACAGTGCTCTGTCCCTACTGTTTACAGCAAGGATGGAGTGCTGTTGACCTCAACTGGGGACATTGTCCAACAGTGGAAGGAATACTTTGAGGATTTCCTCAATCTCACCTTCATGTTGTCCAAGGAGGATGCAGAGTCTGAGGGAGCTTGGGAGGACTCGCCTATCACAGGAGCTGAGGTTGCCGAGGTGGTTAAAAAGCTCCTCGGTGGCCAGGCTCCGGGGGTAGATGAGATTCGTCCTGAGTTCCTGAAGGCACTGGATGTTGTTGGGCTGTCTTGGCTGACATGCCTCTTCAACATTGCGTGGAGGTCAAGGACAGTGCCTCTGGATTGGCAGACTGGGGTGGTGGTCCCCCTTTTTAAAAAAGGGGATCTGAGAGTGTGTTCCAATGATAGGGCAATCACACTTCTCAGTCTCCCTGGGAAAGCTTATGCTGGGGTGCTGGAGAGGAGAGTCTGGTCGATAGTCGAACCTCGGATTCAGGAGGAACAATGCAGTTTTCGTCCTGGTCGTGGAACACTGGACCAGCTCTTTACCCTTGCAAGGGTACTGGAGGGTGCATGGGAGTTTGCCCAATTGGTCTGTGTTTTGTAGACCTGGAGAAGGCTTACAACCATGTCCCTTGTGGTGCCCTGTGGGGGGTGCTTCAGGAGTATGGGGTTGAGGGTCCACTACTGCAAGCCATTTGGTCCCTGTATGACCGGAGCAGGAGTTTGGTTCGCATTGCCGGCAGTAAGTCGGACTCATTCCCAGTGCATGTTGGACTCTGCCAAGGCTGTCCTTTGTCACCAGTTCTGTTCATAACTTTTATGGACAGAATTTCTAGGCACAGCCAAGGGGTGGAGGATGTCTGGTTTGGTGACATACGTCTTAATGCTGATGCAGGCAAAACATCGGTCCTGGTGTTACTGGACTTCAGTGCAGCTTTTGATACTGTTGATCACAACATACACTGTAAAAAAAAATCTTGTCAAATTTACAGTGAAAAACTGGCAGCTGTGGTTGCCATTTTTTCACCGTAAAAAATACAGTGACAGTGTATATGGCTTTACGGTAAGGTATATCAACACTTGTATAAACAACAGTTTGAAAATGTTCAATTTTACAGGTATTCAATGTACAATAATCAATACATAACTGTTAATTTTACGGATATTCATTGTACAATAAACAATGATTCAAAATGATGGTTACAAGCAATGATCTACTAGACAGATATATATATATTTTTAGAATTTTTTGGGGGCTTTTTTCACCTTTATTGGATAGGACAGTGCAGAGACAGGAAATGAGCTGGAGACAGAGAGGGATCGGGAAATGACCTCAGGTCAGAATCGAATCCGTGTCCCCGGATTCATGGTATGACACCTTAGTCGACTGAGCCACGATGGTGGGCATTTTTTTATTTTTTTAACAGGGCAATGATGTAATTTTAACTATCACATTCTGTTTTAGTATTACAGTTTGTCTGTGTTTAAACTACAACAATTTGTAAATTCTACAAAAAAATATGATCAATTCAACATATTCTTACTGTTAAATTAACAGTGGTATTTGGTTAGGAGTTTTACAGTATATTGATGTAAATTACACACTGCTTCATTGTTTTTGTATTTACAGTTTTTTTATGTCATGATTTTACATAAATTCACTGTTAATTCTACGGACATTTTTTACAGTGTACTGCTATATCGACTTGAACACTGGGTTGGGTTGACTGGTAAAGTTATCAATTGGTTAAAATCATGCTTAAAAGATAGAAGCTTCTTTGTTACCATGAGAACTTGTACCTCAACATCAATGTCCTTGACCTGTGATGTCCCCCAGGGGTCGATCCTTGGACCATTACTATTCAACCTTTATATGCTCCCACTTGGACAAATTATCAAGAACAACTCAATTTTGTATCACTGCTATGCAGATGACACCCAAATTTATTTTGCTCTATCACCTAATGATTATGCCCCCCTTGAATGTCTCTACCAGTGTATCGACCAAATCAACAACTGGATGTCACAAAATTTTCTTCAGCTGAACACAGATAAAACAGAAGTAATTCTATTTGGGAAAAAAGATGAAAGACTCAGGATTACCACTATTCTTGACACAAAGGGGATTAAAACAAAAGATATGGTTACAAATCTTGGTGTTTTCATTAACAGCGAGCTAAACTTTGACAGTCACATGAAAGCAATCACTAAATCGGCATTTGAATGAAGTACCATCTTTGAACTCCTGTGGCATCCTTTCTTCTTGCCAAATATGCAGAAGTAGCTCATGCAGTTGAGATAGTAGAGGATGCCTGCCGGTCTTGAGGACTTCACAGGGAATGCCGTCTGGACCAGGGGTTTTGTCATTTGATAGTTGTTTTAAAGCCTTCTCTATTTCTGCCATAGTAGGTGGCTCAGCAAGCTCGATTTGCACCTCCTCCTGCGGAATGTCATCTAGGACTGACAGATTTGCTGTGTCCTGGTGGTTAAGGAGAGTGGAGAAATATTTTTGCCAGCCTACCAGTATGGCATCCTTTTCAGTAAGTCTATTGCCCTCAGAGTCATTGATAGGGGTAAGATCAGATGAGCGTCTTTGGGAGATCAGTTTCACTGCCTTAAAGAAACCTTTGGAATCGTGCCTGTCAGCAAGGGTCTCAATTTTGTGAGCTCAATCCAGCCACCACTGATTTTACAGGCGGTGCAGCTCCCACTGGCAGGAATTTCTTGCTTTTCTGTAGCATTGGCGGGATGCAGGAGTGTCGTTTTGGAGAACCTGTTGGAAAGCTGCCTGTTTTTGCTTGAGATGGTTGGTGATGAAGATGTTGCTCTCATCGAACCAGTCCCGATGATTCCTTTTAGCAAAGCCAACTGTATCACTAGCAGAAGCATAGAGAGCCTCTAGGAGGGTTTTGCAGTGTTGATCTAAAGCTTCCTTTTCCAGTTTAAGTTCCAATGTATGTTCGGCAAGCCTCTGTTGTAGTCGCGCGCAAACAATTCTGTGGTCAGTCCAGCAGTCTGCACTGCGGCGGACACGGGAGTGAACGAGGTCCGACCTGAAGTGATGGTGAATAATAATATAGTCGATCATATGCCAGTGCTTGGATCTTGGGTGCATCCATGTGCCTTTATGAATGTCATGGTGGGAGAATAGAGTGTTGGAGATGGTAAGACCAAACTGGGTGCAGAGTTCAAGCAGTATAATCCCCTGATCATTTTCCTGACCAAGGCTATGAGGGCCAATAACATTTGGCCAAGTCACGTGGCCACACCCAACCCTTTCATTGAAATCTCCGAGAAGAAAAAGTCAGTTGTTTCTGGGAACCCCTGAGAGAATGTCAGTAACTTGATCGTAGAAATGGGTCCTTTCCTCAAAGGGTCTCTTAAATGTTGGGGCATAGACACTGATGATAGTTGCATGACAGGTCTTGTCTAGCTTGATGCACATCCACATTATGTGCGAATTGATCCCTTTCCAGCTGACCAGGAGCGGGTGTAGTTGGTTCTTCACTGCTATTGCAATGCCTTCTTGCTTAACCTCGTCACAGCTTCTACCAGAGTGTATGAAAGTGTAGGAGCCATCGATGAATTCCCCTTCCTCTGGAATGCGGCATTCACTCAGACAAGCAATATCTATATTGAGGCGTTCATGCTTGACTGATACCAGGGCAGATCTGTGCTCAGGAGCTTGGCGTTTGGATGTAGTAGCATCTGACAGCGTTCTTACATTCCAAGATGCTAGTTTGATCTGCTTCATGAAATTTCTGCGGGCACGTTTGGACTTGTCGGAGCCATTGGGTCCTTGTAGCTTTACCAGTAGCTCATCATTGATGCATTTCCGCCGTCTTAGCATGGGTCGCAGGTTGTTGTCTATAGTCATTTGAATAAGGTCTGTAGCGGGTAGAGAAAACACAGTCAGGGGCTGCTAACCCCTGCCCATGGGTGAGTAGGCTGCCCTCTTCCGTACTCACATCCCCCAAAGGCACTGGCATAATAGTGAACTCATAGGAGATGCATTGAATAAGTAGGAACAGTATACATATTGCACTGAGTACAGGCAGGGACTCCAGCAACTAACTATGACAGCATAACTAAAAGGGGAGAGCCAGAAGATAACACAGGCATGAGGGAGCCCCGGGACATAAAGCAGCAGCCACTACACTATCAACAAACTCGAGTGAGCAAGCGAGTGGGGACTGACAGCATCCATACATCCCAGTTTACCAAAACACTCTGTCTGAGGACCCTCCAGATCTACACCTTTACCTCATAAACACCATTAACAAAAGGCTTGACTATTGACTATTGATTCTAATGCCTTACTGTAATGCCTTATTGTCTGGATGTTCCAATAACTGCATAAACAAGCTCCAGTTAGTTCAAAATGCAGCAGCAAGAGTCCTTACTAGAGCTAGAAAATATGATCACATCACCCCTGTCTTATCCACACTGCATTGGCTCCCAATCAAATTTCATATTGATTAAAAAATACTACTATTGACCTTTAAAGCACTGAATGGTCTTGTGCCACAGTACCTGAGCAAACTTCTGGTCCTTTATGACCTGCCACGCCTACTTAGATCAAAAGGTGCAGGATATCTATTGGTACCGTACCTTGTATAGTGAAGGCTACATCAGGGGGCAGAGCCTTTTCTTACAAAGCCCCACAGTTATGGAACAGCCTTCCAGTCAAGTCAAGTCAAGTTTATTTGTATAGTGCTTTTAACAATAAACATTGTCGCAAAGCAGCTTTACAGAATTTGAACGACTTGAAACATGAGCTAATTTTGTCCCTAATCTATCCCTTCCAAGTAGTGTTCAGAAATCAGACACTGTCTAGGCTGAAAACATATTGAGCTGTTGAGTCAAGCCTTTTGTTAATAGTGTTTATGAGGTAAAGGAGTAGATCTGGGGCGGCACGGTGGTGTAGTGGTTAGCGCTGTCGCCTCACAGCAAGAAGGTCCGGGTTCGAGCCCCGTGGCCGGCGAGGGCCTTTCTGTGCGGAGTTTGCATGTTCTCCCCGTGTCCGCGTGGGTTTCCTCCGGGTGCTCCGGTTTCCCCCACAGTCCAAAGACATGCAGGTTAGGTTAACTGGTGACTCTAAATTGAGCGTAGGTGTGAATGTGAGTGTGAATGGTTGTCTGTGTCTATGTGTCAGCCCTGTGATAACCTGGCGACTTGTCCAGGGTGTACCCCGCCTTTCGCCCGTAGTCAGCTGGGATAGGCTCCAGCTTGCCTGCGACCCTGTAGAACAGGATAAAGCGGCTAGAAATAATGAGATGAGATGAGATGAGGAGTAGATCTGGAGGGTCTTCAGACATAGAGTGTTTTGGTAAACTGGGATGTATGGATGCTGTCAGTCCCCCACTCAAAGTTCAAAGTATTTCTCATTTGCACAGTAAGAACATGTCCTCTTGCACAATAAAATTCTTAGTTTGCTGTCCACCATGAATGCCAGTTACAAATAAATAAATAGCCAGAATAAATAATACAAAGTAAAGGCAATATAGTGCAAAATAAAAGCAAAAAAAGGGGAAAAAAAAGCAAAAAAGTACCCAGTATAGTACAAAATAAAGGTAAATGTAGTGCAAAATAGGTATTGTAATACAAAAATAAGGACATGATCGGACAGAGCAGCAAAAAGGGCAGTAATGTGCAAACATGCAAACAATGTAACCAGATGTAAACAGTCAAAGAAACAGCAGCAAAAAGGCAGTAATGTGCAAATATGTACAAACAAATGTAAACAGTCAAGGACAATTTACAGGGAGGTAGTCAATGGTTATAGACTCCTATCAGCTGTTCAGGATTCTGATGGCAGAGGGAAAGAAAGAGTTCTTTAGTCTCACAGTCTTACATTTCACACTTCTGTACCTCTGGCCTGAGGGTGGGGTCTTTGAGGATGGACGCAGCTCTCCCATGGACTCTGCAGTGGTAGATGCTCTGCAGAGAGGGCAGTGGAGTTTTGATGAGCCTCTCAGCAGTCTTCACCACCCTCTGCAGGTGTTTGCAGTCCATAGCTGTTGCACTGCCGTACTACACAATGATACAGTTGGTCAGGATGCTCTCAATCACACAGCTGCAGAAGTTGCTGAGGATCTTGGGTGATGTACCAAACTTCCTCAGCCTCCTCAGAAAGTACAGTCACTGTTGAGCCTTTCTAACCAGCTGTGTGGTGTTAAGTGTCCATGTGAGGTAATCACTGATGTGAACATCCAGGTATTTGAAGCTGCTCACCCTCTCCACCTCAAGCTCCCTGATGAACAGTGGACAATGAGGTCTCCTCTCCTTCCTCATGTCCACTATCATCTCCTTCATCTTGTCCATGTTGAGGGTAAGGTTGTTGTCCTCACACCATGACACCAGACTGGCCACCTCCCTCCTGTAGGCCAGTCGCTTGCTCACTTGAGTTTGTTGATGGTGTAGTGGCTGTTGCTTTATGTCTTGGGATTCCCTCATGCCTGTGTTACCTTCTAACTCTCCCCTTTAAGTTATGCTGTCATAGTTAGTTTTGCCGGAGTCCCTGCTTGCACTCAGCACAAAATGTATACTGTTTCTACTTATTCAGGTGACATTGGGCATACCTAACAACCTGTGCCCCCCTGTCCATCCCTCTGAGTCACATGTCAATCCTGAGATCGAGATGCTGACATCTTCTGCTCCTTGGACCTGCCTGATCCATCCTGATGCCCTATGTCTGGTCGGAGTCTCATCACACCGCTCCTGTGGAGGACGGCCCATATGGACAGTTGAAAGTCGCACTTGGAAGATGCTCTGGACGCTTACAGTAATGCTTTTATGGCTGAGGACTACAGTTGACTTGCTAACTTTAGGACTGCAGCTGTCATGAACAGTTTTGCACTCAAGTTTCCATCAACTGAAGAGTTATAAAATCAACGAAACAGACTTCATGTTAAAACTGTTAATGTTATAATCATGTTGTCTCTTGTCACCCAAATGAGGATGGGCTCCCTTTTGAGTCTGGTTCCTCTCAAGGTTTCTTCCTCATGTCGTCTGAAGGAGTTTTTCCTTGCCACCGTCATCACAGGCTTGCATATTGGGGATAGATTAGGGATAAAATCAGCTTATGTTTAAAGTTATTTAAATTCTGTAAAGCTGCTTTGCGACAATGTCTATTGTTAAAAGCATGATAGAAATAAATTTGACTTGACTTGATATCAGATGTTGAAACTGAGAAATATTATTGTTTTTTTTCTGTTTTTTTTAAAAACATATGCTTATTTTGAATTTAGTACCAACAACATATTTCAAAATAGGGCACTTGGTAGAGTAGATACCTCTGCCAAGCCACATATTATCAACATCAAAATTACTTGAACCTAGGATAATACTGTTTTTGTTTACATTTTGCATAGCTTCCCAACTTTTTGGGGGATTGGAGTTGTAAAAGAAAATATGATTCATCAGAAAAGGTCACCTTCTTCCATGGACCATGGTCTAGTTCTGATGATCACATGCATATTGTAGGGGCTTTCAGCAGTGGACGGGGTCATTAAGGGCATGCTGACCAATCTGCATCAGTGCAGCCCCATACATAGCAGGGTGTGATGCATTGTGTTCTGACACCTTTCTGTTTGGTCTACAACCCCGATTCCAAAAAAGTTGGGACAAACTACAAATTGTAAATAAAAATGGAATGCAATGATGGGGAAGTTTCAAAGTTCCATATTTTATTCAGAATAGAACATAGATGACATATCAAATGTTTAAACTGAGAAAATGTATCATTTAAAGAGAAAAATTAGGTGATTTTAAATTTCATGACAACAACACATCTCAAAAAAGTTGGGACAAGGCCATGTTTACTACTGTGAGACATCCCCTTTTCTCTTTACAACAGTCTGTAAATGCCTGGCACTGAGGAGACAAGTTGCTCAAGTTTAGGGATAGGAATGTTAACCCATTCTTGTCTAATGTAGGATTCTAGTTGCTCAACTGTCTTAGGTCTTTTTTGTCGTATCTTCCGTTTTATGACACGACAAATGTTTTATATGGGTGAAAGATCTGGACTGCAGGCTGGCCAGTTCAGTACCCGGACCCTTCTTCTATGCAGCCATGATGCTGTAATTGATGCAGTATGTGGTTTGGCATTGTCATGTTGGAAAATGCAAGGCCTTCCCTGAAAGAGACGTCGTCTGGATGGGAGCATATGTTGCTCTAGAACCTGGATATACCTTTCAGCATTGATGGTGTCTTTCCAGATGTGTAAGATGCCCATGCCACACGCACTAATGCAACCCCATACCATCAGAGATGCAGGCTTCTGAACTGAGCGCTGATAACTTGGGTCGTCCTTCTCTTCTTTAGTCCGAATGACACGGTGTCCCTGATTTCCATAAAGAACTTCAAATTTTGATTCGTCTCACCACAGAACAGTTTTCCACTTTGCCACAGTCCATTTTAAATGAGCCTTGGCCCAGAGAAGACGTCTGCGCTTCTGGATCATGTTTAGATACGGCTACTTCTTTGAACTATAGAATTTTAGCTGGCAACGGCGGATGGCACGGTGAATTGTGTTCACAGATAATGTTCTCTGGAAATATTCCTGAGCCCATTTTGCGATTTCCAATACAGAAGCATGCCTGTATGTGATGCAGTGCCGTCTAAGGGCCTGAAGATCACGGGCACCCAGTATGGTTTTCCAGCCTTGACCCTTACACACAGAGATTCTTCCAGATTCTCTGAATCTTTTGATGATATTATGCACTGTAGATGATGATGATATGTTCAAACTCTTTGCAATTTTACACTGTCGAACTCCTTTCTGATATTGCTCCACTATTTGTCGGTGCAGAATTAGGGAGATTGGTGATCCTCTTCCCATCTTTACTTCTTGAGAGCCGCTGCCACTCCAAGATGCTCTTTTTATACCCAGTCATGTTAATGACCTATTGCCAATTGACCTAATGAGTTGCAGTTTGGTCCTCTGGCTGTTCCTTTTTTGTACCTTTAACTTTTCCAGCCTCTTATTGCCCCTGTCCCAACTTTTTTGAGATGTGTTGCTGTCATGAAATTTCAAATGAGCCAATATTTGGCATGAAATTTCAAAATGTCTCACTTTTGACATTTGATATGTTGTCTATGTTCTATTGTGAATACAATATCAGTTTTTGAGATTTGAAAATTATTGCATTCCGTTTTTATTTACAATTTGTACTTTGTCCCAACTTTTTTGGAATCGGGGTTGTAGTTCTGATGATCACATGCATATTGTAGGGGCTTTCAGCAGTGGACAGGGTCATCAAGGGCATGCTGACCAATCTGCATCAGTGCAACCCCATACATAGTAGGGTGTGATGCATTGTGTTCTGACACCTTTCTGTTTTAGCCAGCATTAACTTTTTCATCACTTTGTGTTACAGTAGCTTTTCTGTCAGACTGGACCAGACAGGCTAGCCTTCACTCCTCATGCATATCACTGAGCCTTCAGTGCCCATGACCCTGTCACCGGGTCACTGGTTGTCCTTCATTGGACCACATTTGGTAAATACTAACCACTGCATACCAGGAATTCCCCACAAGACCTGCCATTTTGGAGATGCTCAGACCCAGTAATCCAGCCATCAAAATTTGGCCCTTGTCAAAGTCACTCAGATCCTGACGCTTGCCCATTTTTCTTGCTTCCAGCACATCAACTTCAAGAACTGACTGTTCTCTTGCTGCCTAATATATCCCACCTGTCATTCAAAGATTCAAAGTGTTTACTGTCATATCCACAGTAAGGAACATGTCCTCCTGCACAATGAAATTCTTAGTTTGCCGTCCACCATGAATGTGAAATTACAACAATAAATAGGTGGAGGAAATAATACAAAGTAAAAGCACTATAGTGCAAATTAAAAGCAGTATAATACAAAATAAAAGTAATATAGGACAAAATAAAGGTAACAGTGTAAAATAGGCGGTATAATACAAAAATAAGGCAATGATAGAATGTAGCAGCAAAAAAGGGCAGTAGTGTGTAAACATGTGCAAATGTAAACAAATGTAAACAGTCAAGGACAGTTTACAAGAATTTACTGGTGGTGAGAAAGAAAGAGTTCTTTAATCTGACAGTCCTACATTTCACACTTCTGTACCTCTGACCTGAGGGTAGAAGTGTGAACAATCCATGCTAGGGGTGGGTGGGGTCCTTGAGAATGGAGGCAGCTCTCCTGTGGACTGTGTGGTGGTAGATGCTCTGCAGAGAGGGCAAGTGGAGTTCTGGTGATCCTCTCAGCAGTCTTCACCATTCTCTGCAGGCATTTGTGGTCCATAGCCATTGTGCTGCCATACCACACAGTAATGCAGCTGGTTAGTATGCTCTCAATCGCGCAGCTGTAGAAGTTGCTGAGGATCTTGGGTGACGTACCAAACTTCCTCAGCCTCCTCAGAAAGTACAGCTGCTGTTGAGCCTTCCTAACCAACTGTGTGGTGTTAGGTGTCCATGTGAGGTCCTCACTGATGTGAACACCCAGATATTTGAAGCTGCTCACCCTCTCCACCTCAAGCTCCCAGATGAACAGTGGTCGATGAGGTCTCCTCTCCTTCCTCATGTCCACTATCATCTCCTTCATCTTGTCCATGTTGAGGGTGAGGTTGTTGTCCTCACACCATGACACCAGACTGGCCACATCCCTCCTGTAGGCCACTTCATCTCCACCAGTGATGCATCCTATCACTGCGGTGTCATCCGTGAACTTCAGGATGATGATGTCCTTGTGGGAGGCGACACAGTTGTGGGTGAACAGGGTGTAGAGGATGGGGCTGAGGATGCATCCCTGTGGGGTGCCAATGTTTGTGATAATGCTGGCTGAAGTCCTATTACCGATCCTGACAGTGTGGGGCCTGCCAGTCAGAAAGTCAAGGAGCCAGTCACAGAGGGTGGGGTGCAAACAAAGTGTGGACAGTTTATGGGTGAGTTTGTGGAGGATGACCATGTTAAAGGCAGAGCTGTAGTCAACAAAGAGCATCCTGATGTAGGAGTCTTTGCTTTCCAGGTGGGAGAGGGAATAATGGAGGGCAGCAGTGATGGTGCCTGAGGTGGACCTGTTGGGCCTGTAGGCATACTGCAGAGGGTCCAGGGTGTCTAGTATACTACTCTGAATGTGGGCCAGTACCACCCTCTCAAAGCACTTTGAGATGATTGGAGTGAGTGCTATCGGCCTGTAATCATTCAGGCAGGTAGGTGGGCTCTTCTTGGGAAGGGGGATGATGGTTGTGGTCTTGAAGCAGGAGGAAACGGTGCTCTGACTGAGGGAAAGGTTGAAAATAGTGGTGAAAACATCAGCCAGCTCATTGGCACATACTCTGAGGGCCCACCCAGGGATGTTGTCTGGTCCTGCTGCATTCCTGGGGTTGCTCTTCCTCAGAGCTTTGTGTACCTGGCCTGATGAGACTGTTGGTGGAGGGGAGGGGGGTTGGGTGGTCCAGGTGTGTGTGTGCCTCCTCTCTGTGCTGTAGCTGGAGGTCTCAAAGTGGGTGTAAAAAGTGTTGAGGTCATCCAGCAGGCTGTCTGTGGAGCTGATGGTGCTGGTAGTGGTCCTGTAGTCTATGATGTACTGCAGGCCTTGCCACATCTGCCTGGGGTCAGCAATAGAATAGAAGCTGTCCAGCTTCTCTCTGTACTGCCTCTTGGCTGCTGGAATGGCTTTCCTCAGTCCATACTTTGCTACTTTGTACTCCTTCTCATTGCCTGATCTTAATGCAAGAGAACAAGCATGCAGCATGCGTCGTACCTGACTGTTTACCCAGGGCTTTTGGTTGGGGAACTTCCTGATCTGTATGGTGGGCACGATGTTGCAGACACATGTGCTGATGTACCCAGTCACATATTCAGCATAGTCCTATATGCTGACAGAAGAGTCCTCCAAAGTGGCTGCAGCTTTAAACACATCCGTCTGTCTGAGCAACACAGTCCTGCAGGGTGCTCTCAGTCTCTGGGCTCCAGAGTTTGACTTGTTTGGTGACAGGGTTTGTTTGTTTTAATCTTTGTCTGTAGGCCGGAAACAGGAACAAAGAGATGTAGTCCGAGTGTCCGAAGTGGGGGCAGGATGCGGCCCTGTATGCACTGCATATGTTGCTGTAAACATGATCCAGTGTGTTCTTATCGCGGGTGGGGATGTCTACATGTTGATAATATTTAGGGAATACAGTCCGTAAATTGCACTGATTAAAGTCGCTGCCGATGATAAAAACAGCATCAGGATGAGCTGTCTCTAACACACTGATGTCATCGTGGAGTTTGCTGAGTGCTGCCATGGAGTTAGTTCGTGGGGGGATGTAAACAGTGGCCAAAAACACAGCTGTGAGTTTCCTTGGTAGATAATAGGGGTGGCATTTCAGCAGTAACAGCTCCACATCTGGCAAACAGTGCTTATAGACAGTCTGTATATCTTCACACCAAAAGTTGTGAATAAACACACACACACCTCCCCCTTTAGCCTTACCGGAGGCTGCAGTCCAGTCTCCTCGGTGTGCAGAGTGAGTCTGTAGCTGAATGGCACATTCTGGGACTTTGTCTGAGAGCCAGGTCTCGGTGAAAATTAGAGCACAGACACCCTCTTATTTCCCGCTGTGCTGTGATTCTGGCTCTTAGCTTGTCCAGTTTGTTTTCCAGAGACCGCACGTTGGCTAGCGGGAGGCTGGGTAGCAGTGGTCGGCAAGCACAAGCTTTTAGCCTGGCATGGAGCACCCCCCCGCCTCACTTGCATCGCCATCTCCGGAGCACTGTCCCGGAGTCAGCTTGCTCACTCAGGCTCAGTGCTTCAGGGACTTCCTCTGGTTGGTGTTGGCTGCAGGAGTGAACAATGAGTTGTAGCTCCAGTGGTACAAAACCAGTAAATTCAAAATGGCTGTGTGTGTTGGCGATGTCCAGCAGTGACTGTCTGTTATATGTTAGCAGCACATGACATTTGTGCACTGCAGAAAAAACAGAAAATACACACAAAAAAGCAAAACCAGGATTCGAGAGTAGAGCTAGCAAACACATCTGCCTCAGGGGGCGCCATGGTGTCATGAACTCTTCCTTGCAGCTGAACAACTACTTCCAGTTTACAGTGCTGAACTACATGTCCCAAGTACAGTTCTCAGGATACAATGCGAGTCCGTCAGTGTTAATCCAGCCTACCTTTATCAAGCTGTTTGATTTTTGTGTTTCATATTTCAGACCTTTAAACTCTATTTTGGTTTTCTCATCTTGTGCTCTAGCTTTGCCTTCAATATCCTGTTTGTAGATCACCAAACCTGTGTATGTTTTTGACCACATTTATGCTCTTAAATTTGGATATGTTTGCCTGTGTTGTTGGAAAAAAAACCTTTTACCTACACTTGCATCCTGCCTCAATTCCCTGTAAAACTGTGACAATACTTTGCTACCATATGGATGTAGCAGGGCATCCATTGGTGGATGGACATCCCGGGTGCTGACGATGGGGTGGAGTATCCACCAGATGGGTTCCTTCCCTGATGCTAACTGTTCTATGAGACCCTGGTGGAATGGAAGACTGCAGAAAATGTCTGGGCGAGTTCCATGATCCACTGGCTCACTGGACCAGCACACCGGTGGTGTGCCTCACCACCATGGAAAATTCCTGCCTCAGAGACTCCACAAGGTTCAGTGAGATGCATAGGTGGTTCTTCCAGGCCCTCAGGATGGAAGGGGGGGGGCAGCCTCCTCTCCACAGCTCCCTCTAGAGGCTAACAGGGCAACCACTACTACAGAGCTCCTTCCAGAGATTGAAATGGCAGCCTCTGTTACAGAGCTTCCTCCAGTGGCCAACAGGGAGGCTTCACTCTAGACCTCTGTTCAGAGGCTGACAGGGAGACCTTTGCTCCAGATCTCCTTCCAGAAGTTGACTGGGTGGCCTTCACACTTGTGCTCAGTCCTCTGCCTGGCTTCAAGGATTTCACTTCCTGACTGTGAGGATGAGATCTTTGCTCTGCCTACTATAACACTGTAATAATGTAACACTAATAAGGGATTTAGGGCAGCATGGTGGTGTAGTGGTTCACACTGTCACCTCACAACAAGAAGGTTCTGGGTTTGAACCCAGTGGCCAATGGGGGCCTTTCTGTGTGGAGTTTGCATGTTCTGTCTGTGTGGGTTTCCTCCGGGTGCTCCGGTTTCCCCCAAATACATGCAGGTTAGGTTAACTGGTGACTCTAAATTGACCATAGGTGTGAATGTGAGTGTGAATGGTTGTGTGTCTCTGTGTGTCAGCCCTGTGATGACCTGGCGACTTGTCCAGGGTGAACCCCGCCTCTCGCTCATAGTCAGCTGGGGTAGGCTCCAGCTTGCCCGCGACCCTGCACAGGATACGCGCTTATGGATAATGGATGGAATCAGGGATTTATTAAGATAAGATATTTTAAGATATCTAATAAAATATTTTATGATAATTTATGAAGATAATAATGTCAATAATATAAAGGATAAATTATTTATGCAATTCATGTAAGGGATAAATTCATATGTTTAAAATCTAGATTGTTCCATGAAGGTGCTTTGCAACAATGTATATATTTAAAAGCACAATACAAATAAATTGACTAGGACTACTACTGTAACATCCAGACTATAATAAAATGCAATAATTTAATACTGTACTACTGTAACACTAATATTCTAACACTGTAACACTAACACTGTAGCACAAAACATAATACTTCAATACTGTAACAATGTAATATCATGCAATACTGTAACAATGTAATATGCACCACTAAGTGTAATACCTTATCACTAACACCAGTGGTTTTCAAAGTGGGGGCTGCCAGGGGGCCTCAGAAAGTTGGAGGGACGATAACAAAAAAATTGCGACAAAAATATATACTTTTTTAAAAATAATTATTATTAAATATATTGTAATTAGGACGGCACAGTGGTGTAGTGGTTAGCGCTGTCACCTCACAGTAAGAAGGTCCAGGTTCGAGCCCCGTGGCCGGCGAGGGCCTTTCTGTGTGGAGTTTGCATGTTCTCCCCGTGTCCATGTGGGTTTCCTCCGGGTGCTCCAGTTTCCCCCACAGTCCAAAGACATGCAGGTTAGGTTAACTGGTGACTCTAAATTGACCATAGGTGTGAATGTGAGTGTGAATGGTTGTCTGTGTCTATGTGTCAGCCCTGTGATGACCTGGCGACTTGTCCAGGGTTACCCCACCTTTCACTCGTAGTCAGCTGGGATAGGATCCAGCTCGCCTGCGACCCTGTAGAACAGGATAAAGTGGCTAGAGATAATGAAATGAGATGAGATGAGATATTGTAATCAGTTTTTTAATCATTATTATAAAATATAATTATTAATAATAATACATCATATCGAAATGTTGTTTGCCATGCTCATCTCTCTGATTGCCTGTGATGTTGCGGTTTGCGCCATTTATCAAGCTGCTTTGCTCCTCAAGCTAGTGTATTGCTAGTGCAAAATGGACAGGTTTTTGAAGAAGAGACCGAAGGAACAAACCAACAGCCCTGCTGTGGAGGACACTGCTGCGAAAAAAACTAAGAAGTCCTGGCCAATTAAAATCCGAAAATATGAGGCAGCATACATTAAGTATGGCTTTACAGCCATACAGAAAAATGGCCATGATTGCCCAAAATGCGTCCTCTGTCTGGAGAACCTGTCAAACGAGTGCTTAAAACCTTCGAAACTTCAGCGTCACTTGGTACAAAAACATCTGACAGATGCCGAAAAAACAGTAGATTTCTTCAGATGCAAAGAAGAGCATTTGGTCAGGCAATCTGCTGCATTCACCCAGCAAGCTACTGTCCCCGAGCGGGCCCTGAAGGCATCATTTTTAGCCTTGTACCACATTGCTCGTGCTAAAAAAACTCACTCAATTGGAGAAGATTTGATTTTACCAGCCACCAAAGACATTGTCCGAGAATTGCTTGGTGAGGATGCTGCCAAAAAAAAAGAAAAAAAATCGATGCTGTCCCACTCTCTGATAACACCGTGAGCCGACGGATTGGTGACGTGGCTCAAGACGTATCTGCTCAGCTGTTGGAGCAGCAAATACTTCGCACTTCAGCTGGATGAGAGCACAAATTTATCCAATGAGGCCCAACTGCTTGTGTACATCAGATTTATTTCACAGGAAAGATTTGTGGAGGAAATACTATTTTGTAAAGCACTTGAAAGAAGAACTACTGGGAAAGACATTTTTCAAGTTTTGGACGATTACATCGAGTCTAACGGATTGGACTGGACCCGTTGTGTGGGGGTGTGTTCAGACGGAGCCGCGTCAATGACCGGGAAGATCAGTGGAGTGACCGCGCTCATTAAGCAGAAGGCCCCACATGTAGTGGCCACACACTGCATGCTCCATCGTGAGGCACTGGTTGCAAAAAGGATGGATAATGAGTTGAATCAGGTACTACAGGAGGTTATACAGTTTATTGTTCAGTGCGAAAATATTTGTGTTGAAAACATGTTAGTTAATAATATTCTTATGCTAAACAAATGTAACAATTATTGAATATTGAATAAAAGTAAGAGAAAACATTCTAAAAAGTTGATGTTTCTTTACATATTTTGTAGCATTGTCTGTGGGTTTGCAAAGGGGGTCCCCGGCCAGAAGCTAATGCTGTTTGGGGGGCCTTGGCATGGAAAAGTTTGGGAACCCCTGACTAACACTATGAAGAGAAACATGGCAGTGTTCATCCATCCATCCATTCATTATCTATATCGCTTATCTATCAGGGTTTTAGGGGAAGCTAGAGCCAATCCCAGGTGACTTTGGGCAGGAGACGGGGTTCACCCTGGACAGGTCACCAATTATTGCAGGGCTAACACAGAAACACATAACCATTCACACTTGTATTCACACCTATGGGCAATTTCAAGTAGCCAGTTGACCTAATCCACATGGCCTTGGACTGTGGGGGAAACTGGAGCACCCAGAGGAAACCCACACATACCCCTTTTCCACCAAATCAGTTCCAGGGCTGGTTCAGGGCCAGTGCTCGTGCTGGCTTACAACTCGTTCAACTTGCGAGCCAGCTGAGAACCAGTTTGCTTTTCCATAGCTCGCGATGCTAAGGGAAGCCACGTAATTATGTCATTGTATACGTCAGTTACATCGCTGTATACGTCAGTTACGTCACTACGTTTGCATAAACCTTGGCGCGAATATTGAAGCAAAAACAACACGGAAGAAGCAACAGCAGCAGTAATAATAATAATAATAATAATAATAATAGATGACTTTGCATTTGTACAGCTGCTGCTTCTCATCACTTAAAAATGGCGATCTTTCACGGTCTTGTTATTGTTGTTGGTCTTAACAACTCCGCCCCCGCTGACGTAAGCAGTTCTTTCCTCTGGCCCAGCAGAGAGTTGGTGCTAGCCTGGAACCGTTTTTTCTGGCCCCAGAGCCAGTTCTTTGTCAGTGGAAACAGAAAACCCGGTTCCAAACTAAGCACTGGCCCCGAACCAGCCCTGGAACTGCTTTGGTGAAAAAGGGGCAACAGACACAGGGAGAACATGCAAACTCCACACAGAAAGGCCCCCATTGGCCACTGGGCTCAAACTCAGGACCTTCTTGCTTTGAGGTGACAGTGCTAACCACTACACCACCGATGGCTTTGAAATCTTTGTAGCTGAGCAGCTGAAAATGAAGCAAGAGATTAAACTTTAGAAACTTTATTCTGCTGTAATGAGGAGCGTTATCAACCTACTGCATAAAGCCAAGAGAACATCAGAAACAATAGAGCTGCCTTTTGAGCCATGGCCAAGCACGCACACGCACGCATGCATGCATGTTTGTGTGTGTGTGAGAGAGAGAGAGAGAGAGAGAGAGAGAGAGAGAGAGAGAAGTTTAGCCATAATTTAAAACCAGGGTAATGAAAAGTACTTAAAGAAAATTAAGAGGAAAAAAAAACAACAACCACACAATAATGAAAATGTGCAGATATACACACCAATCATACACTGGAATTTTAGTGAAAATGCTGATGAGATATCCACACTGCACCACACTGTGCAGTGTGGATTGGGCGGCAGTCGAAGGCAGGGGCCTCGACGACCTGATCCCCGGACACAGCGGCTAGCTGTTGGGACATGGAATGTCACTTTGCTGGGGGGGAAAGAGCCTGAGCTTGTGCGGGAGGTTGAGAGGTACTGGCTAGAGATAGTCGGGCTCACCTCCACGCACAGCTTGGGCTCTGGAACCCAGCTCCTCGAGAGGGGCTGGACTCTCCACTTCTCTGGAGTCGCCCATGGTGAGCGGCGGCGGGCTGGTGTGGGCTTGCTTATAGCTCCCCAGCTCAGCCGCCATGTGTTGGAGTTTACCCCAGTGAACAAGAGGGTCACCTCTCTGCGCCTTCGGATTGGGGAGAGGGCTCTTGCTGTTGTTTGTGCCTACGGGCCAAATAGCAGTATAGAGTATCCGGACTTCTTGGAGTCCCTGGGAGAGGTACTGAGGGGTGATCAGACTGGGGACTCCATTGTGTTACTGGGGGACTTCAATGCTCACGTGGGCGATGACAGTGACACCTGGAGGGGCGTGGTTGGGAGGAACGGCCTCCCCGATCTGAACCCGAGTGGTGTTTTGTTATTGGACTTCTGTGTTAGTCACGGTTTGTCCATAACAAACACCATGTTCGAGCATAGGGGTATCCATAAGTGCACGTGGCACCAGGACACCTTAGGTCAGAGGTCGATGATAGACTTTGTTGTCGTTTCATCTGATCTCCAGCCCTATGTCTTGGACACTTGGGTGAAGAGAGGGGCTGAGCTATCAACTGATCACCATCTGGTGGTGAGTTGGATCTGCTGGCGGAGGAGGAAGCCGGACAGACCTGGCAGGCCCAAATGTATGGTGAGGGTCTGCTGGGAACATCTGGCCGAGCACTCTGTTGGGGAGGTCTTTAACTCCCACCTCCGGGAGAGCTTTTCCCAGCTTCCGGGGGAGGCGGGGGACATTGAGTCTGAGTGGACCATGTTCTCTACCTCCATTGTGGACGCAGCTGTTCGGAGCTGTGGCCGCAAGGTCTCCGGTGCCTGTCGTGGCGGCAATCCCCGAACCCGGTGGTGGACACCAGAAGTAAGGGATGCCGTCAAGCTGAAGAAGGAGTCCTATCAGGACATGTTGACTTCCGGGACCCCTGAGGCAGCTGACGGGTATCGGCAGGCCAGGCGTGCTGCAGCTCGGGCAGTTGCGGAGGCAAAAACTCGGAACTGGGAGGAGTTCGGGGAGGCCATGGAGAAGGACTATTGGTCAGCCTTGAAGAAATTCTGGCAAACCATCCGGTGCCTCAGGAGGGGGAAGCAGTACTCTGCCAACACTGTTTACAGTGCGGGTGGGGAGCTGTTGACCTCGACTGGGGACATTGTCAGGCGGTGGAAGGAATACTTTGAGGATCTCCTCAATCCCACCGTCATGTCTTCCATTGAGGAGACTGAGGCTGATGACTCAGAGGTGGACTCGTCCATTACCCAAGCCGAAGTCACTGAGGTGGTTTGCAAGCTCCTTGGTGGCAAGGCACCGGGGGTGGATGAGATCCACCCTGAGTATCTCAAGTCTCTGGATGTTGTGGGGCTGTCTTGGTTGACACGCCTCTGCAACATCGTGTGGCGGTCAGGGACAGTGCCTCTGGAGTGGCAGACTGGGGTGGTGGTCCCTCTTTTTAAGAAAGGGGACCGGAGAGTGTGCTCCAATTATAGGGGAATCACACTTCTCAGCCTCCCGGGGAAAGTTTACTCTAGGGTACTGGAGAGGAGAATTTGACCAATAGTCGAACCTCGGATCCAGGAGGAACAATGCGGTTTTCATCCTGGTCGCAGAACACTGGACCAGCTCTATACCCTTCATAGGGTGCTCGAGGGTTCATGGGAGTTTGTCCAACCAGTCCACATGTGCTTTGTGGATCTGGAGAAGGCATTCGACCGTGCCCCCCGTGGTATTCTGTGGGGGGTACTTCGGGAGTATGGGGTTCAGGGCTCTTTGCTAAGGGATGTCCGGTCCCTGTACGAACGGAGCAGGAGTCTGGTTCGCATTGCTGGCAGTAAGTCAGACCTGTTCCCAGTGCATGTTGGACTCCGGCAGGGCTGCCCTTTGTCACCGGTTCTGTTCATAATTTTTATGGGCAGAATTTCTAGGCACAGCCAGGGGCCGGAAGGAATCCTGTTTGGGAACCACAGGATTTCATCTCTGCTTTTTGTGGATGATGATGTCCTGTTGGCTTCTTCAAACCAGGACCTCCAGCATGCACTGGGGCAGTTTGCAGTCGAGTGTGAAGCGGCTGGGATGAGAATCAGCACCTCCAAGTCTGAGGCCATGGTTCTCGACCGGAAAAGGGTGGCTTGCCCTCTCCAGGTTGGTGGAGAAGTCCTGCCTCAAGTGGAAGAGTTTAAGTATCTTGGGATCTTGTTCAAGAGTGAGGGAAGGATGGAGCGTGAGATTGACAGGCGGATCGGTGCAGCCTCCGCAGTGATGCGGTCGCTTTACCGGTCCATCGTGGTGAAGAAGGAGCTGAGCCAAAAGGCAAAGCTCTCAATTTACCGGTCGATCTATGTTCTGACTCTCATCTATGGTCATGAGCTTTGGGTAATGACTGAAAGAACAAGATCGCGGATACAAGCGGCTGAAATGAGTTTCCTTCACAGGGTGGCTGGGCACTCCCTTAGAGATAGGGTGAGAAGCACAGTCACTCGGGAGGAGCTCGGAGTAGAGCCGCTGCTCCTCCACATCGAGAGGAACCAGCTGAGGTGGCTCGGGCATCTTTTTCAGATGCCTCCTGGATGCCTCCCTGGGGAGGTGTTCCAGGCATGTCCCCCTGGGAGGAGGCCCCGGGGAAGACCCAAGACACGCTGGAGGGACTATGTCTCTCGGCTGGTGTGGGAATGCCTCGGTGTTCTTCCCGAGGAGCTGACCGAGGTGTCTGAAGAGAGGGAAGTTTGGGCTTCCATGCTTAGACTGCTGCCTCCGCTACCCGGTTCCAGATAAAGCGGAAGAAGACGAGATGAGACGAGACGAGCTGATGAGACAAATACATTTGATTTCACAGATTTTTTTTAATGTCATATTTCTATGTTTAATATTTGGGCCTGATTAACCCACATACAATGTAAATCTAAAGCCATTTATAACATTTTAATTTGAATAATTCATTTATGATGGATTGAATAACTTTTAATCCTCACATGAGCCAATTAGTTCCACTCTCATGGTAATTTTAGAAATGCTGTCTTCTGCCCACTGAGCTCCATCCACTGAACTCCACCCACGGATTTTCCCACCAAGCTTCACACACTGATCAATCACTCTGCTTTTTTTCTTTTCTTCTGACATCTATGTTAATCCTTAATCAGATGATGAGTTGGGGGGATCAGGATGAATGGAGATAAGGAGATGGAAACAGATGGACATGTCTTTCTGTCCTTCTCTGTCTCAGTTGCTCTATCTTTCTCTCTTTGTTTTTTATCAGCTTCAAGCTGTAAGCAGTCCTGTTTGGGGTTTTTTTTCCCCCTGTACAGAATCAAGTTTTGTCTATAGGATTTCAGGTTGGAAGAATCGGGTAGCAACCTGCTTCCTTGCAATCTCTGATTCTCATTTCTGCTTGTTTGATATTCAGATTTCATGCTGGCTGAAATCAGAGGGAAGAGAGTGAGAGATGAGATCTTAAATTAGACCTGTGGGGAAAATGAGATGAGTCAATCTGAAATAGCAGCAGGAATTATTTTATTTAACCACCTTAAACAAATGATTTTCCTCTTCTGTCACTTGACTCAAAGATGAAAAGGCAAAGAATTAGGAAAATAGGAATCTCTTTATTTCTTCTTTTCACCCTCACTCCATCTTCCTTTCACTCTGCTGTCAGTTTTCATCTCTTCTCATTATTCTCCTATTTCTGTTGTGTTGCTCTTCAGGAAACAGGTTAAGGCTGAAAGATCAATGTGTGATCTGTGGCTCAGAGTGCCAATGTTTGTCTTTTTAAAGGGTCTCCATGGTGAAAACATTTCACTTTATTCCTGTATTTTGGTGTTTATAAGACTATAAGATGTCCCAGCTACACTAAAAATGTGTGACATTTGGGGCCAGTTCCTTTAGATCAGTGACATAAAAGCCTCTTTATTTTAATCGTATGGTAGATGTAAGTTGGGTGTGTTACAGTCAGAGCTGTGATTTTAATCCAGGATTTATGGTGTTTCCTGCAAAACCCCTTTCCAATATTCATGTTCCACACTGTTCTTCCTTATCCAGGAGAAAGAGGAAAAAAGCAGGGAGAGGAGGCATGGCTTCTTTTTTTTAAATCACACAGCTTCTGTTTAAATAGTTCAATTCAATCTGATTTGTTTAGCATTTTTTTACAAAGCACTTTGTTGCAAACAGCTTTACAGAAGTATATAAATTCTGGATATACATTTTAAACATATGAATTTGCAAATTCATTCCTAATGAGCAAGCCTGAGACAATGGTGGTGAGGAAAAACTCCCTCAGATGACACGAGGAAGAAACCTCAAGAGGAACCAGACTCTAAAGGGAACCCACCCTCATCTGGGTGATAACAGACAGCATGATTATAAATAACTCACTTCTCTAACTGTGTCCTATAAAGTCACAAAATACAACTGTGGAACCAGGAAACTCATAGTATAACAGGAAGTCTGTTTTGTTGAAGTTATCAACTGGTCATTGCTCTTTTCCCTCTGATTTCAGCCAACAAAAAATCTGAATATCTATTGAGCAAAAATGAGAATCAGAGATTGCAAAGAAACTTAAGTGTAAAATTGCTCATGACAACTGCAGTCCTAAAGTTATCATGGTGATTGTAGTCCAAAACTATCGGACCAAAACTGTTTGGATTAATTGTCCAAAGCCATCTTCTAAGTTTATCTTTAGGCTGTGAATATGGGGCTGTCCTCCACAGGAGCAATGTGATGAGACTCCAGACAGAAGATCAGGATGGTCCTGAGAGCAGGGTAGGTCAGCACCATTGGTCAGCACCATTCTTTCCCTCCCCCCCCAAATCTGTCCCTCTGAGTTACATGGAGTCAACAGGAAATCTTTTGGTGGAGACGGTGGAGACCTCGACTGGCTATCGTAGCCTGCAGGGAATCGGCCGTCAGACTTTCTGTCGCATGTCCCAGACCCAGTGAAATGTAACTGAATTGTCTTGGCCACCCCTAAGGGTCCCATCTGCATCTCATCATTGCTGAGGAGTGTGCTCCCATCACCCAATCAAGCATCCAGCCAGAGCAGGTCATCATATATTTTTTACCATATTAACATGCCATTGTTGTGTGTTATGCCTGATGTCAAGACTCTCATTTCTGCGAGCCTACCACACAGATTTAATACTTGTCATTTTTAGGGCATACCTAACAACATGTGTTTTCTTTCTCTCTCTCTTCCCCCCCCCCAATCTGTCCCTCTGAGTTACATATTGGTCCTGGGATTGAGATGCTGGCCTCTTCTGCCCCTCGGCCCTGCTTGATCCATCCTGGTGCCCTGTGTCTGGTCGGAGTTTTATCGCATCGCTCCTGTGAAGGACGGCCCCATGAGGACAGTTGAGGGTTACACCTGGAGGATGCTCTGGACTCTTAGAGTAATGCTTTTATGGCTGAGGACTACAGTTGTCTTGCTAACTTTAGGACTGCAGTTATCATGAACAGTTTTGCACTCAAGTTTCCATCAATGAAGAGTTATAACATCAACGAAACTGTCCTCATGTTAAAACTGTTAATATTATAGTCAGGCTGTCTGTTGTTGCCCAAATGAGGATGGGTTCCCTTTTGAGTCTGGTTTCTCTCGAGGTTTCTTCCTCATGTCGTCTGAGGGAGTTTTTCCTTGCCACTGTCGCCACAGGCTTGCTCATTGGGGATAGATTAGGGATAAAATTAGCTCATGTTTTAAGTCGTTCAAATTCTGTAAAGCTGCTTTACGACAATGTTTATTGTTAAAAGCGCTATACAAATAAACTTGACTTGACTGGTATCTCAGATGTGGTATATGGAGAGAGAGATATGCTTATTGTTACATAATGGTGAGACTAACTACAATCCTGATTCCAAAAAAGTACAAATTGTAAATAAAAATGGAATGCAATAATTTACAAATCTCAAAAACTGATATTGTATTCAAAATAGAACATAGACAACATATCAAATATCGAAAGTGAGACATTTTGAAATGTCATGCCAAATATTGGCTCATTTGAAATTTCATGACAGCAACACATCTCAAAAAAGTTGGGACGGGGCAATAAGAGGCTGAAAAAGTTAAAGGTACAAAAAAGGAACAGCTAGAGGACCAAATTGCAACTCATTAGGTCAATTGGCAATAGGTCATTAACATGACTGGGTATAAAAAGAGCATCTTGGAGTGGCAGCGGCTCTCAGAAGTAAAGATGGGAAGAGGATCACCAATCCCCCTAATTCTGTGCTGACAAATAGTGGAGCAATATCAGAAAGGAGTTCGACAGTGTAAAATTGCAAAGAGTTTGAACATATCATCTACAGTGCATAATATCATCAAAAGATTCAGAGAATCTGGAAGAATCTCTGTGCGTAAGGGTCATTAGTTGCATTAGTGCAGGTGGCATGGGCAGCTTACACATCTGGAAAGACACCATCAATGCTGAAAGGTATATCCAGGTTCTAGAGCAACATATGCTCCCATCCAGACGACGTCTCTTTCAGGGAAGACCTTGCATTTTCCAACATGACAATGCCAAACCACATACTGCATCAATTACAGCATCATGGCTGCGTAGAAGAAGGGTCCGGGTACTGAACTGGCCAGCCTGCAGTCCAGATCTTTCACCCATAGAAAACATTTGGCGCGTCATAAAATGGAAGATACGACAAAAAAGACCTAAGACAGTTGAACAACTAGAATCCTACATTAGACAAGAATGGGTTAACATTCCTATCCCTAAACTTGAGCAACTTGTCTCCTCAGTCCCCAGACGTTTACAGACTGTTGTAAAGAGAAAAGGGGATGTCTCACAGTGGTAAACATGGCCTTGTCCCAACTTTTTTGAGATGTGTTGTTGTCATGACATTTAAAATCACCTAATTTTTCTCTTTAAATGATACATTTTCTCAGTTTAAACATTTGATATGTCATCTATGTTCTATTCTGAATAAAATATGGAATTTTGAAACTTCCACATCATTGCATTCCGTTTTTATTTACAATTTGTACTTTGTCCCACCTTTTTTGGAATCAGGGTTGTATGACAGCATAGCTAAAAGGAAGAGCCATAAGGTAAAACAGTCATGAGGGAGCCCTGGGACATAAAGCAGCAGCCACTCCACTGTCAACAAACTCGAGTGAGTGAGTGAGTGAGTGAGTGAGTGAGTGAGTGAGTGAGAGTGGGGGACAGCATCCATACATCCCAGTTTACCACAACATTCTATGCCTGAGGACCCTCCAGATCTACTCCTTTACCTAATACAAATCTGTAAATAATAGGCTTTTGACTAAACAGATACGTTTTCGGGTGGCACGGTGGTGTAGTGGTTAGCGCTGTCGCCTCACAGCAAGAAGGTCCTGGGTTCGAGCCCCGGGGCCGGCGAGGGCCTTTCTGTGTGGAGTTTGCATGTTCTCCCCGTGTCCGCGTGGGTTTCCTCCGGGTGCTCCGGTTTCCCCCACAGTCCAAAGACATGCAGGTTAGGTTAACTGGTGACTCTAAATTGACCGTAGGTGTGAATGTGAGTGTGAATGGTTGTCTGTGTCTATGTGTCAGCCCTGTGATGACCTGGCGACTTGTCCAGGGTGTATCCCGCCTTTCGCCCATAGTCAGCTGGGATAGGCTCCAGCTTGCCTGCGACCCTGTAGAAGGATAAAGCGGCTAGAGATAATGAGATGAGATGAGATGAGATGAGATACGTTTTCAGCTGAGACTTAAATGTTGAGACTGTGTCTGATTCCCGAACACTACTTGAAAGGCTGTTCCATAACTGTGGGGCTTTGTAAGAAAAGGCTCCACCCCCTGATGTAGCCTTCACTATATGAGGTACCAACAGATAGCTTGCACCTTTTGATCTAAGTAGGCGTGGTGGATCATAAAGGACCAGAAGTTCCCTCAGGTACTGTGGTGCAAGACCATTCAGTGCTTTAAAAGGTCAATTGTAGTATTTTATAAACAATACGACATTTGATTGGGAGCCAGTGCAGTGTGGATAAGGTGGTCAAATCTTCTGGTTCTAGTAAGGACTATCACTGCTACATTGTGGATTAACTGGAGCTTGTTTATGCTCCTACTGGAACATCCAGACAGTAAGGCATGACTGTAGTCCAAACTAGTGGCTAAAAAAAAAAAAAAAGCATGAAATAGATTTTCTGTATCGTGTATTGACATATTTCTTATCTTAGCAATATTTCTGAGATGAAAGAAGGCTATCCTAGTAATATTATCTACATGAGCTTCAAATGAAAGATTACTGGCTTACTTGTAGCTGCATGTGGTCTTAATACACCTACTTCTGTCTCATCAGAATTAAGTAGAAGGAAATTAATAAGCATCCAGTGTCAAATATCCTTTATACATTCTTCAATTTTTTTAAGCTATTATCTCTCATCTGGCATGATGAAACATACAAATGTGGAATACAACAGTGTAAGCTAATACCAAGCTTATGAATTATAACAAAATAATCCATTACACAGGCTACCTGTATTTTTTTATTTTTTTTTTTTGGGGGGGGGGGGTTGTTTTGTTTTACTGTCTCTTTTTCTCTTTTATTCTGCTCTGGAGATGGAAGTTCTTATGAAATGTTAAGAGACTAATTACAGGATTAAAACAAATGCTTCATTCTCCCAAAACCAACACACACACACACACACACACACACAGTATGTAAACAGACAATTACATTGTCAAGGTGTGTAAATTAGAGAAGGTGATGTCCAATGCAGTAATATGCTCTGTGCCCCATCCCACCTGATGTAGCTTTCAGCAGGTTATAGTTGGTAAACTGCTGATGTTCAGGTTGTCTCTCAAAAACATTGTGGGATTTATAGATAATTGGAGTAGTTTTGAGGGCAACATTGGCCTGTTAGAGCCAGATGTTGTCCATCCCACACAGGAAGGTGCTGCTCTCGTTTCATCCAGCATCACCCTTAAGGCCAATTTATGCTGACAATGCAGTCCTTGCAGATGGCGTCTGCGTAGCCCCCCCCCTTCGCAGACGCTCTGCGCGCACCTCCCAAAAATTGTGACCACCGCAGAAGCCTCGCAGACAGCGTCGCAGACAAGAGGGCTCTGATTGGTCCACTCTACATCCGCTGTACACGCACTTCCGCTTCCCTACTTTCCCGGTTTGGTTTATTTTCACTACCGCCATTTTTAAAACACGAGCGAAGATGGAGCAGCACGAAGAGCGGTTGATCGAGGAAGTGAGGAAGTACGTACATCTATACGACTCCAGTTCTAGTCATTATAAGTAACTAGAATATTATAACATTATACATTATAAGTGTGTGGAGGATAAACACTCCACTAACCACACCCACCAACTACTCCTAGCGATTCCGCGACTTCGCGCCCCCTTGCGTTGTGGCGGTGAATAACATCGCGCACGCCTATTACTCCCCGCTCAACGATAAATTACAACTGTCTGCGAAAAGCTATCTGCGAAAGCCTTGTTGCAAGAGCATGCAGAGGCCCTAAGTCTCAGAACTGGCCTAGTTAATCTGTGACAATCCAGAGCCAAGGCCAGGGAGCAGATGAACAGGCTAAACTGACTGTGTGTTCGCTGCATAGAGTTGTCACTCAGGTTCCACTACATAGAGATTGTGTCTGTTCAAACCAAATGAGTATGTAGCATTAAATGAAGCTCGTCTTCTTGGATACAGCTATATACATCAGCCTCATCTAACTGGCAGAGGAGGTGGAGTCACAGTTATTTATAATGATAATCTAGGCATCATGCAATATCCTGGACATAAATTCCATGCTTTTGAAGTTCTTTATAGTCTCATATGTATCCCCAAAAAAATAAGTCAACACAGTGTAGGTTGAATTGGGATTAATTAAATTATAAATTATGTAATAATTGATAATTAAATTAATCAATTTATAAATAAAGATCAGTCTCATAAAATCTTAAATTATTAATCTTAATACTCACCGTGAATGGTTACATTCAAGATTAATGGTAGCTCTGTATTAGATGGGAAACCCAGTTGTATACAAAAGCTAAATTCTGAAGGAAAAAGGAGTTCTAAATAGTTGACCTTGTGAATAAACAACAGGAACAAGTAAAATGCAATTCAATTTTATTAGCTTTTATTTGTCTACTACTCACTAATAATAATAATCTCAAAATACATTCATTCAATGTCGGCAAAGGTAATAACAAGACAAAACAATGGAACAATTACACCTGGACTATAAATTTGAGGGAAAGAGAGAGAGAAAGAGATAGAAGGAAAAAGAAAAGAATCCCTTGTGTGTGCGTGTGTGTAGGCGTGTGTGTGTGAGGCTAGGGCAAGCCAATGCGTGCGTGTGTGTGTATCTGTGGGCAGATGCTAACGACTAGCCACTCTGGCAATGCTTAAACAAAATGGCGGTCAGTGCCTAGGTGTCGTATCACAGGTAACTCAATGAGGAAGGTATCAAAATGGCGTCGAAAAAAAAATGGCGCCTGCAGGCCTAGTCGAGAACACAAGCCTACCAGCTAGCGTATCACCCTGAGGTAGCTAGCAATAAGTTGCTAAGGAGAATCTGACCACGCTACAGCTGGATCCAAACACTGCACTTAACAATTATTTCCAACAGACTATCTAGGCAAAGAACTCAACGCGAGAGAGAGAGAGAGAGAGAGAGAGAGTGTGTATATGTGTGTAATAGGTGTTGGATGGAGAGGACTAGGCCTTGTAGCGGTCTAGCCTCGGAGCTTAAAATAACAAACTTGTCGCTGCGCTGCTAATCAGATAGGGAAGCTAGCAATGGAGTTAAGGAAAGATATCATGCAAGATACCCTGTCTAACAAGTTCAAAGAAAAAAAAACAGAACCAAAACAGACAATAAAAACAAACAAATAAAAACAAACAAACACCTTCCGTGTCTGAGCGGGTATGCTAAACAGCTCAAAGCTTAAACATGACCCTAACAACCATCTGAATAAGCTACAAATTAAAAATTTGCCCAAGTGCCTACTCAATGCGATGGAAGTTCGTTCTCCGATGTCCGCGCTGAGGGTCGCGGTCCGAGGAGAGGAGGTTAGCGGCGCGTTGCGTCCAACCGCGGCTAATGAAGCAGGGAGATGGAGGCCTAGCTGGCCCACGGTGCTTCAGGAGAAACCTCCGGTGATGCGTCGACGAGGAAAAGGCTGAGAGGAGCGAAGCTGTCCGCAAATGCCTCTTAGCGTGGAAAACTACTTAACTGTAGTTAAACTTTGCAAAGGTTTAGAATCAAAACCACTATATCGCTGAAACTTAGCGGGTCGTTCAAAAGTTCGGCCGAAACTAATTTGAACAGGCTGTTCTCAGACAATAGCGGTTAGTCTCAACACTTTAGGCGAGCGTGCCAACAGTCCATCCGACCACTCCAGTAGCCAGAACACGAGAGGACGAATCGAGGCGCTCTCGATACAGTTAAAGCAGTTCCACCTTACGTCACATCTGGGTGGAGCACGCAAGGAATTGTGGGATCGTTATAGGGGGCGCTGGCGAGTTACCAACATTCCCCCCTTGGCCATAGGCGCTGAAAGGAGTGATACCCTATGGGCACATGGTGTTTAGTCTGCGACCCACGGTCCCTAGTAATCCATAATGAGGTAGTTCCACAATGAGGTAGTTCCACAATGAGGTAGTTCCAAGGGTCCTTTCTGTGAAAAGTCTTTCAGACACAGTTCAACAGTTCAATTCATTTCATACAGTCCATAAGATGCATAGGCACTTGGGCATGAAAGCATAGGCACTTGGACATGAAAACAATTACACTATGGCTACTTAACTACCTTCTACATACAATATTTCACACAGCAAACAAAAAAAATAATCAAAACTCCATAAAGGAAAATGGAAAAGAGGGGTTAGTTAGCGTGTTAGCAAGCCTACTCTTCAAGAAAGTTAGTGGAGGCCTTAGGCCTGATGGAGAATCGGACAGTGCCACGATCTAATTTCTCAGGTGCGTAGATCGTTTTGTCCAGTTTGCGGTGTAGTGTCAGTATGTACCTATGTAGAGTGATGGCTATGAAGACTGTGATAACCCAACCGCTAGCTAGAAATCCCAGCGCAATTCGGCTTATTAAAGATCCTTGATCGGACGAAGGGTTTGCGCGGTTATTCAAGAAAGTGGTAGCGATGCCAGTGGGCTTAAGATCGAATTGCACGGTTTTGGTCCCTTCCAGCAGTAGTTGTGCTTGGAGGGTGGAGTTTATCTCAAGTTCGTGACCTGGGAAGGCATCGGGCATTTCTATCTCGGTCTCATACTGGTCAGCGCTAAGGTGATGGAGGGTGATGTCACCCACGTGAACAGTGGCTCCTAGTGGGACACTTAGGAGAGAGGTTTCGTTAGGGATCTTCATTCTAGTGGCAGTGTTATGTTGATCATATGATACCAGAATCTCAGTTTGGGGAGTGTTGATTAGCCACCGATTACCAGCTCTTTCTACTCTAGTTCCTATTCCTTCATCTTTAATAGACAATTTGCCTGCACACTTCTGCTCGGGGACTTTTGTCAATCCACAGAGACGGTCTGTGGTGTCTCGGATAAAGGGATTGCTGGGGCAGACCCAGTGGATATCTTTGGTAGAGGTGCACATGTCTAAGTTAGGGACGAGGTAGATAGAGGGGTTGTCATCGTGATAGGCTATGGTGGAAGGTGTCTGCAAACGTACGTGTACGTCGTTGTTCCAGAAACCTACATTAAGGACAGATTTGATTCTGTATATGTTTTGCCGTTCAATAACGGGGAGATTGAGGATGAAGCCTATTTCTAGGTTTTGAGGGTTCACAAAAATGGGGATAGCACTGCCAAGACTATAAGCCAGATGAATCTGTGATGAGTAAACGTTAGTCGTGGTAGTAGATCGGAGTATGCTGTCAACCATGCTGAGGGGTATCAAATATGGTGGGATTTTACCTCCACTCAGGGTGCTGAGAGAGCTACTTACTTCTCTCATCAGGTCCTGCATTAGGTCTCGGATTACTCGGACGTACTTGACTTCGCTTCTCATGATTGTCGCTAGCCTGTCTACGGCATGTACTGTGTTCTTGATTAATGTAGAATGCATGTTAACGGTTAGTATGGTTCCCTGCAGGGTTTTGCCTAGGCCCTGCAGCTCCTCCTGTTGAGTTAGTAGTCTACCCTGGATTTCTGCAACATACAGGAGTTTGTTATTCCGATTTGAGTGGTAACAAGGGTGGTTACTTATAGATGCACGCTTATGGATTGAGAGGCATGCAACTAAGTTGGGGAGGCTATAACTTATTGTTTGTCCACCCCCCTATGGAGTGTGGACTGCTCAAAAAGCTTTATTTGGTTGCTATGGACCCATCTATACGAAGGCGCCTGGCTGGGCTTCGAAGTTTTGATGCGGTAGGCGACGGGGGACAGTTTACCGACGATTTCGAAAGGACAGGACCAACGGGGTAAGAATTTTCTGGCTACTCCTACCGGTTTGGTGAAATTGAAGTATAGGACTCTGTCGCCTACTTCGTACTCACGGTGTGTCGCCTTTCTGTCGTAGTAAGCTTTCTGTCCTTTCGCACTCTTTTCGAGGTGTTCCTGGGCCCACGCAAATGTGGCCTGCAAGTGGCGTTGCAAGTCGGTGACTTACTGGTGTGCGGTGTACGCAGTGGCAACGCTTAGGTCCTCTGGTCGGTAGAGGAGGTGTAAGGGAAGAACCATTTCATGCCCAGTCATCATTTCGAACGGAGTGACTCCGGTGGTGCGGTGAGGAGTGGACCGAATGGCCATCAGCACCAGAGGGAGTTTGATGTCCCAATCTTTGCCATGGTGGCTAACATACTTGCGAAGCATGCTCACGATGGTTTGGTTGGCACGTTCGACCTGACCGGAAGACTGAGGATGATACGCGATGTGGAATTTTGCCTCGACTCCGAGCATCTCCCACAACACTCTCATGACCTCTGCGGTGAAATGAGTACCTCGGTCGGAATCAATGGATAGGGGCAAGCCCCAACGGCTGAACACATGGTTCATAAGAAGGAGAGCGGTGGTCTCTGCGGTTTCGTTTGGGCGGGCAAGCATTCCACCCACTTTGTGAACGCGCAAGTGACGGTCAGGAGGTACTTATTACCTCGAGCCGATTTCGGCACCGGTCCGACCCAGTCTATCTGGAGATTAGACCAGGGGAATGAGATGCCTTTGCTTTGCAGTGGGGCGCGGTTCAACGGTTGGGCTGGTCGGAATTGGCAGCAAATCAAGCACCCTTTGACATACTCTGTAACGTCCTGAATCATGAAGGGCCAATAGACAATCTGTTGGAGTGTCTGGTAGGTCGCCTGAGCGTTCCTATGGCCCCCGCACGGGCTGTCGTGAGCGTACTGCAACATGACCCCCCTATGATCTGTGGGCACGACCCACCGGGGAGGTCCCTGGTTGCGTGGTGTGTACACCAGGAGTCCTTTCTCGAGTTTTAAGCCGTTTTTGAGATTGTGAAGGTGATTTAAGTCTCGGGACTGTTGCAACTCTTGTGGGGAAATTGGGGACGCCACGGGGTCCGCAAGGAACTTACGGATTTGGTGGATCACGGGATCCCTTTCCTGCATAGACACCAGGTCGGCATCCTGGGGCAGTCGGCCGAGTTGCACTGTTCCTGCTTGGGGTACTGCGTCAGTTTGACCTGCTCTAGCCTGTCGGCGAGTAATCGCGGTTACGTTATGGCGTGGCGTCTCGGGAAGCCATGACGGCTGGAATTCCCAAAGGGGGCCGTCTACGGCTCCCGCTTTGGCGAGGCCATCTGCCTCATTGTTACCGACTTTGTCAGGTCCTGGGACTTGAGAATGTCCCTTCACCTTCTTCCAGTAGACGCACATTCCCTGTTCGGTTACGAGTTGATCGCATGCTAGGAAGAGTTCGGAGTGTTTCACTTCCTTGCCCCTTGCGTTTTTCATGTCCTTCACCTTCCACGAGGGAAAGTGTGAGGCGAAGCTATGCCTGGCATAATTTGAATCAGAGCAGAGGACTAACCGCTTGATGTTCTCACGGGCAGCTTGTTGCAGGACGATGAGCACGGCTGCTACCTCCGCATATTGGCTAGTCTTAGCCCCGAGTCGATGTTGGTATTTCCCTTGTATAGGGCCGTTCGCCCATACGATACCGACACCGGCTTGCACTTTGCGTTCATGATGGAATGAGCATCCATCTATGTAAGCGGTGGGGAGGTCTTTGCAGACGTTCTCGTCATAGTAGTGGTAGTCGGAGGGGAGAGCAGGTACGGTTGTTAGTTCAGTTTGATCTGGACTATTCTCGCAGTCACAATGCTGGCATTCCGCCAGGCCTTGGCCAAGCGCCATCTTGTAGTTCTGGGCGTACTCCACCTTGACGTCGTAGCCCTGTAGTGCCATCATCCAAGCTGCGATGCGACTGTTCGAAACTCTTCCCTCTCTCAGCCTCTGGCTGTTCAAGAACGAGACCGGTTGATGATTGGTCTCTATCACCACCTTCTGGCCACCAATGTAACTGCGAAAGTGTTCAACGGCCCAGACCGTGGCCAGCAGGGCTTTTTTGCAGTCTGAAAATTTCAACTCCACAGCACTGAGGGGCCGACTGGCGTATGCTACGACACGGCGATCTTTGTCATGCTGCTGTGACAGTGCAGCGCTCAGGCAGTGGGTGGAGAAACTAGCCTCCAAGAAGAACGGTTTGTCTTTGTCGGGATACGCGAGGCAGGGAGCGGAGCAGAGCTTCTGCTTCATGCTCTTGAACGCGAGTTCTTGAGGCTCACTCCACTGGAAGGGTTTATCCTTTCGGAGGAGCTCGGTGAGCGGTCGTGCTATCTCCGCGTAGTCCTCGATGAACTGTCGGGAGTAGTTGCAGACCCCTAAGAAGCTCCTGAGTTCGGGTACGTTGGATGGGGCTTTGATGTCTTGGATAGCCCGCACCCTCCCCGACTGGGGTTCAATGCCATCTGGCCCGACGCACAGTCCAACGTATTCAACTTTGGTGCGACACCACTGCCCTTTGGTGACAGAGAGCTTCGCTCCTGCTCTGGACAGCTGAGACAGAACATGGCGTATCTCTTCGAGGTGTGCATCAAAAGTCTGTGACCTAATGAGGATGTCATCGACATAGATCAAGTTGCCACGAGCTGCGGCATCGCTCATTGCCTTATGCAAGAAGATGTTGAATTCAGTGGGGGAGTTCGCGTAGCCGAACGGACATCGGTTGAAAGTTAGCTGGCGGTTCCCAAAGGAAAAGGCCAGCTTGTGTTGGTCAGCTGGATCCACGCGCATGGTCCAGAATCCACTCGCCACGTCGGCGGTGGAGAAGAACTTTGCACCCTTCACCTTGGCAAGTTCTTGATCCAGATGGATCATGGGCCATCTTGACAAGGGCACTTGCTTGTTCAGCTGCCTATAGTCAATGGTGAGACGCCACTTGCCGTTCGGTTTCAGCACCGGCCACAAGGGGGAGTTGTAAGTCGAGTTACACTCACGAATGATCTGCTTTTCCAGCAGAGTGTCCAGTGTTTCTTGTATTGAGTCGTATGCGGCTAACGGGATTTTGTATTGCCGCACGAACGTCGGTGGAGCGTTCGGATCTGTTGGGATTCGGACGGTGTGGATGTCCGTGACTCCGCAGTCATTGGAATCTCGCGCCCAGATCGCCTTGAAGTCGTAGAACAGTTCACGGAGCTATCGTCTCTGGGCGTCCGTGGTCAGGCTGTCAGCTTTCACCAGCTGTTGTTGAATTTCTCGTTCGAAGCCTGGGTATGGTTCACCTAGAGCTGAATCGACGACCTCAGTTGCAGGGGTGTCGTTGCTCGATTGCGTGGCAAGAGCGTACACCAGCATGTGTTTCGGGGTGTCAGTTTTGGTCATGACTATGCGCTCGTCGCAAAGCATGTCGTGAGGTTCGATGCGGATCATGTGGAAAGGAAGAGTGATCCAGGGAGGTTCCACTGGATCGGAATGAGTGTCCGGCGTTGGCAGCTCACCAATGACTGGAATGGTGAGTTCAAAGTCATGGAATGCCTGGTCTATCAGAAGGCCTAAAGGCCGATGGGCGGGGATCATGATGGCGTCCCGCGTGGAGTTTTGAACCAGGAGGTAAGCAGAACGATGACTCACTTCAAGCAGCAGAGTCCCACACACGGCTAAATCGAGCTCCATGAAGAATCTGAGAGGCTGGAAGAACGCCTGGGAGCTACGAAACTGTTGGTCTTTCATGATGACCAGCTTAAGAGGGGAACCAGCAGTCCTAGCGGGAATGACAATGTCAAATTTGCTAGCGACATGGCAGGCTTGGGGAATCGTTTGTCCTGACCGCATTTGTTCCGGGTCAGCTTGGAACGGGTGCTTAGCAGCGTCGGCTTGGGTCCAGATGACCCGGTTGACTAGGTCCAGTTGGGCTCCCAGTCTGACCAAGATGTCTGCCCCGATGACCAGTGAGTCAGGAAGTCCGGGGACGACACTCAAGAAATGAAGGAATTCTCTCTGACCGATGGCAAGCGACACGGCGCAGACGCCCGTGGCTTTGGTGGGGCTCTGTGGTTGTTCGGCTGACAGTAGCCGGTGGCTCTTCTGCACAAAGACAGGGGAAGGAGTGCTCTGACGCACTATGTCAAACCACGTTTGGCTGATGGCTGACTTCTCTGACCAAAGCGCTAACCTGACGGCAGGTGCCGTGACGCCGTTGACAGCAATGTTGCCAGATATCCAGGGGTAGTACCTGGTTGGGGCAGATTCGCCAAGAAAGCAAAGGAAAGACGGGTGGCCATCAAGCGCGTTGCGGTTGAGAGGAGTGTCGGTTGAGTTTGGTGCGTCTCGACTCGGCTCAGGGTGGAGCGGAGTGGTCTCGAGGTTCTCGGGGACCCGCCCTGACTCAGTTATCGGTGGAGTAGCATCCACGCTAACTTCATCGCAACGGGCTCGATCATGACGACGAGGATCTGGGGTCTGTGGGGACGCGACCTGGGCCCACAGTTGCCCACGACGACAGTCAATGAGGGGCGCTAGCCTATCTAGTAGGTCTTGGCCAATGAGGAATGGTTCTACCCCAACAGAGCAGATGTAAGTGGGGTGAGTGATGGACATGCCCTGGAAGGTGAGTTCTAACCATGCAATGGTTGTTACTGGGGCTTGATTCTGGGTGAAGCTAACCAAGTTGACATCACAACGTTCGGTTCTGATGGGTCTACCTTGCGCGCGCCGTGCATCAGAAACCTCTGCGAAGACTTTGGAACACATCAGGGTGATTTCCGACCCGGTATCCAAGAGAGCTTGGAGGGAAACGTTGCCTTCTACCACCACTGGGGTATAGATACGCTTGGCGTTGCCTTTCCTAACCAAATCTCCAAGAAACTGCATCAGGGGTGCATCCTGCGGGTCAGGCTTCACTACCAGGGGTGGTGGTTTCAACTCATCGCTGCCTATTGGGCAGGGGTCCTTTCCCCACCCCACGAGGTAGACACGCGGTGGTGGTGGGGATGGGTCCCGGCCTAGTCATGCTGACGGTTCGTCCCTGTCCTTGCTCGGCTTACCCTTCCTGTTCTTATTGCTCAGCAGTTGTTTAACTCGTGCTAATTCGGTCCTCAGTTCTGCCATCCCAAGCGGCTCTTGGTTGGCTTGTTTAATCCGTGCTAATTCAGCCCTCAGTTCTGCCATCCCAAGCGGCTCTTGGTTGGCTTGTTTAGCGGTAGCTAGTTCAGCCCTCAGTTCTGCCATCCCAAGCGGCTCTTGGTTGGCTTGTTTAGCGGTAGCTAGCTTAGGGCTCCGCTCCCTTCGAGAGGAGTTGCGATGGGGCCTTGACTGTCCGCTATTCTGAGATTTAGGGCCGTGACTGCCAGGTTTGCGGTTACCTTGCCCGTGGGCGTTGGGGCCCTGTTCCCCCTTGGCTCCAGCTTGTCGAACTTTCCAGTTACCTTTGGGTTGACTTGACGTCTGGTGGCCGGGGTTTGGGTTCGCCCAAGGGGGCCCGCGGTTTGGGGCTTCACCCCCTTCTAGGCCTAAGGACTGACCTTCCTGCTCATATAGGCTGAGGACTCTCGGATCGTCCTCGTGGCGGTCTGTGGGTCGGACGAACATCTCCCACGTTAGTTGTGCGGTGCGACGCATTTCTCTCATAGTATGGGGACGCTGGCGACACGCGAGTGTTACTTGGTTACGGATGCACGGGTGAAGGTTATGGAGGAAGAGGGACTTGAAGTTGCGATCTTCCTCTAGCCCGGGCTCGCTTCTGCCCTGAAAGTACGCTGCGCGGAGCCGACGGTAGTACTCGCGAGGGTGTTCGCTTCATTTCTGTCTGATCAGAATAGCACCCATCGTCGCAGCAGTCTCATCCTCGTACAACGAGTATTCCTCTTTCAAGTACTTACGTATTTTCTTGTAGTCGTCGAGGACTGACTGCGGTAGGGTCTCAACGAATGCTCGTACGCCACTACCTAAAGTTTTCCAGACTAGTCTGGCCTTTTCATGCGACGTAGCCTCTGGCAGGTCCAGGAGGCTACGCTTGATTTCCCGGAAATAATCATTAACGCTTCGGTGTCTATGATTTTCCGGCTCAAAACGCTCTATGTCTTTCGCAAGGACGTCGATTTGGCGGATCCTAGTTTTGCGTTCTGCGACGAGGCGTTTTGATTTTGACCCGTAGGGGTCCTCGCTGTCTTCGCTATTTGAGCTGCTCTCATATCGCCTATGTCTGCGTTTCGGCTTGTAGGCGGCCTCTCCGTCAGAGGAGTCTGAGGGTACGTAGCGCGGCGTTTTCTGCGGGCTAGAGGCTGCAGCGATATTGAAGCGCGAGGGGGTGTAGTGGGGAGTAAAGTAAAAACTCCCAGCGCCACGAGGTGGCGATCGCGCGGCTTTCACGAGAGTTGAGCTTGAGTGCGGTGTCTGATCTACCGTTCTAAGCTCAGGTTCTTCCTCCTCCAGAGCGGAACTCTGTTCTTGGGAGGGTTTGGCCGATCCCTCATCTGAGCGACGTGCTTGCGTCACTTCTTCTCTGAGGTATTCTATTTCGCGCTTTAGTTCATCTTGTGTGGCTCTCAGGCCCACGAGGCTACTCTCCGCGCTTTCTGCTCTCCTTTGAGCTTCGGCCAGTTGCCGTTTTAGTGTTCTTTTCTCTTGTTCGAGGGTCATACACACATGTTCCATTTCCTTATAGTAGATCATGAACAATTTGGGTAGCCCTTCTGGGAGAGTCATAGTACGCTCCTTAAGTTCCCTAACGGCTATGTGTATTTCATCAAAGCGAGCCTTTTGGTCCAGATCACAGAAATAATTTCTCCTATCCTCCGGGACTTGGCCTAAATCGCCTACAACGTCGAAGAGAGAGAGGAGGGGCCCTTCTGACTCCCTTGATGGGGAACGCGACATTTTGTTCGAAATGTATTAATTAACTTAAAGGAAATTAATACTAGGGGTTGATTAGGTTAGAATTTAATTTAATCCAAGTTGCTAAATAATTGATGTGGTTTCCTAGCTACTTTGTTTTCACTAATGTTTCACTTGTATTAATTAGCTCAATTAATAATTAGTTAATAATTATTATTAATAATATTAATTAAGTACTTGGATTAGATATTACTCTAATGTACTAATCAATTAAACCAGTTTATCAGCTAACTGTGGTTGGCAGCTGAATTTCAGTTCTGTGATCAACACACTGTTAATGATTCACCATTAAAGTCATCTGTGTTATACCTTGGCAGTTGATTTTGGGTATACAGCAGTTTACAAGTTATTGTTGAGAAATTCACAAGGTCATTAAACTATTCCTCACACGAGGCACCACTTTAATGTAGGTTGAATTGGGATTAATTAAATTATAAATTATGTAATAATTGATAATTAAATTAATCAATTTATAAATAAAGATCAGTCTCATAAAATCTTAAATTATTAATCTTAATACTCACCGTGAATGGTTACATTCAAGATTAATGGTAGCTCTGTATTAGATGGGAAACCCAGTTGTATACAAAAGCTAAATTCTGAAGGAAAAAGGAGTTCTAAATAGTTGACCTTGTGAATAAACAACAGGAACAAGTAAAATGCAATTCAATTTTATTAGCTTTTATTTGTCTACTACTCACTAATAATAATAATCTCAAAATACATTCAATGTCGGCAAAGGTAATAACAAGACAAAACAATGGAACAATTACACCTGGACTATAAATTTGAGGGAAAGAGAGAGAGAAAGAGATAGAAGGAAAAAGAAAAGAATCCCTTGTGTGTGCGTGTGTGTAGGCGTGTGTGTGTGAGGCTAGGGCAAGCCGATGCGTGCGTGTGTGTGTGTGTGTATCTGTGGGCAGATGCTAACGACTAGCCACTCTGGCAATGCTTAAACAAAATGGCGGTCAGTGCCTAGGTGTCGTATCACAGGTAACTCAATGAGGAAGGTATCAAAATGGCGTCGAAAAAAAAATGGCGCCTGCAGGCCTAGTCGAGAACACAAGCCTACCAGCTAGCGTATCACCCTGAGGTAGCTAGCAATAAGTTGCTAAGGAGAATCTGACCACGCTACAGCTGGATCCAAACACTGCACTTAACAATTATTTCCAACAGACTATCTAGGCAAAGAACTCAACGCGAGAGAGAGAGAGAGAGAGAGAGTGTGTGTGTATATGTGTGTAATAGGTGTTGGATGGAGAGGACTAGGCCTTGTAGCGGTCTAGCCTCGGAGCTTAAAATAACAAACTTGTCGCTGCGCTGCTAATCAGATAGGGAAGCTAGCAATGGAGTTAAGGAAAGATATCATGCAAGATACCCTGTCTAACAAGTTCAAAGAAAAAAAACAGAACCAAAACAGACAATAAAAAAACAAACAAAAACAAACAAACACCTTCCGTGTCTGAGCGGGTATGCTAAACAGCTCAAAGCTTAAACATGACCCTAACAACCATCTGAATAAACTACAAATTAAAAATTTGCCCAAGTGCCTACTCAATGCGATGGAAGTTCGTTCTCCGATGTCCGCGCTGAGGGTCGCGGTCCGAGGAGAGGAGGTTAGCGGCGTGTTGCGTCCAACCGCGGCTAACGAAGCAGGGAGATGGAGGCCTAGCTGGCCCACGGTGCTTCAGGAGAAACCTCCAGTGATGCGTCGACGAGGAAAAGGCTGAGAGGAGCGAAGCTGTCCGCAAATGCCTCTTAGCGTGGAAAACTACTTAACTGTAGTTAAACTTTGCAAAGGTTTAGAATCAAAACCACTATATCGCTGAAACTTAGCGGGTCGTTCAAAAGTTCGGCCGAAACTAATTTGAACAGGCTGTTCTCAGACAATAGCGGTTAGTCTCAACACTGTAGGCGAGCATGCCAACAGTCCGTCCGACCACTCCAGTAGCCAGAACACGAGAGGACGAATCGAGGCGCTCTCGATACAGTTAAAGCAGTTCCACCTTACGTCACATCCGGGTGGAGCACGCAAGGAATTGTGGGATCGTTATAGGGGGCGCTGGCGAGTTACCAACAACAGTTGATTCCATCCATCCATTATCCATAATCGCTTATCCTGTGCAGGGTTGCAGGTGAGCTGGAGCCCATCCCAGCTGACTCTGGGTAAGAGGCAGGGTACACCCTGGACAAGTCACCAGGTCATCACAGGGCTGACACACAGACACACAACCATTCACACACACCTACGGTCAATTTAGAGCCACCAGTTATCCTAACCTGCATGTCTTTGGACTGTGGGGGAAACCGGAGCACCCGGAGGAAACCCACACAGACATGGGGAGAACATGCAAACTCCACACAGAAAGGACCTTACCAGCTGCTGGGCTCAAACCCAGGACCTTCTTGCTGTGAGGTGACAGTGTTAACCGCTACACCACCATGCCGCCACAGTCGATTCCACTTATTATTTATCCCCAAGGCCATACAATTCCTTTGTGAATTTATGGATTTCATCTCAAATCTGGTTGTTTATTTAGACAAAGCATTAATTGTTGGTGAATGTAATGTTTTCCTTGACAACCCAGAAGACCACATCCATTATAGATTCAGTAATAGTTAATCAGAACATCATAGGACCCATGCATAATGGTAGTCACACTCTTGATCTAATACTAATATTCTGACTAAATATTGAAAATATAGTCACATTTCCACAGTCCAACACTATCTCAAATCATTATCTCATCTCATTTAAAAATGTGTCAGTCATAATATACGTTTTTATTTTCTCCTGCTTTTATAACCTCTACTGTACATTAGATTGTTGTAATTATTTACTGTTTGGATGTTCCAATTGGTGCATAAAGATCTGGTTCATCCAGAATGCAGCAGCAAGAGTCTTTACTAGAATCAGAAGATATCACATCACCCCTATCCAATATGTACTGCATTGGCTCCCAATCAGATCCCACATGGATTATAAAATACTACTATTGTCTCTTAGTAATACTACTATTTGTCTGGGCAGCACGTAACAGTGTAATGGTTACCACTGTCACCTCACAGCAAGAAGGTTCTGGGTTCAAGCCCAGCAGCTGACGGGGCCTTTCTGTGTGGAGTTTGCATGTTCTCCTCGTGTCTGTGTGGGTTTCCTCTGGATGCTCTGGTTTCCCCCACAGTTCAAAGACATGTGGTTAGGTTAACATGGGGCAGCCATGGCCTGAGGCTGGGCTGGGCTGACAAAGGACTGGAAACCAGAGGTTTAAGCTGTGATGCATGAAAGGTGGGGTGAACACATCGCATGGTGAGTCGTAATGCCAGTCTAATGGAACATGGGTTGATTACCTTCTTGATGAGGAAGGGTCCAAGGAACCTGGGTGCCAGCTTGTGACAGACGGCCCTAAGTGGCAGGTGGCATGTGGAGTATAACTTGTTGACCCACTCGGTAGGTGGGTGCCTTGGAGTGACGTTTGTCGGCCTGCTTCTTGGATGCAAGTGCAAAGTGAATGAGTCTTCTCTGGGCCAATGCCCATGTTCTCCTGCAGCAGTGTATAAAGGCCTGAGCTGATGGTACGGTGACCTCCTCCTCCTGGCTGGGGAACAGTGGTGGTTGGTACCCTAGCGAGCACTGGAATGGAGAGAGACCTGTGGCAGAGGAAGGGAAAGTGTTGTGTGTATTCGATCCAAGGTAGGCACTTGCTCCAAGAACTGGCATCCCTGGACACCATGCACCTGAGTGCAACCTCCAAAGCCTGGTTAGCCCATTCTGCCTGGCCATTGATCTGTGGGTGGAAGCCTGAGGAGAGACTACAGGTGGCCCCGATGAGTTTGCAGAAGGCTCTCCAGAACTGTGCAGTGAACTGAGGACCCCGGTCAGAAACTATGTCAGTAGGCAGACCATGTAGGCGGAAAATGTGGTGGAGGAGTAGTTCTATGGTCTCTTTGGCTGAGGGGAGCTTGGGCAGAGGAATGAAGTGGATGGTCTAAGAAAAATGGTCAATGACAGTGAGGATGCATGTATTGCCACCTGAGTTGGGGAGTCCTGTGATAAAGTCCAGAGCTATGTGAGACCAAGGTCGATGCGGAGTAGGAAGGGGTCTTAGTAAGCTGGCAGGGGGTCGATTGGCTGTCTTGTTCTGGGAGCATGTGTTGCAGGCTGCCACGAACTCCTGGATGTCCTTCTTGACGGATGGCCACCAAAAGCACTGCAGGATGAGAGCCAGGGTTCAGGCGGCTCTCAGATGACAGGCCAGCTTGGAACCGTGACCCCACTGCAGCACCCGAGTTTGCACATGACAGGGAACAAACAGATGGTTACAAGGAATATTGTTGGAGTTAACTTCACTGGGGTCCTGCTCCAGGGCCTTCTGCACAAGCGTCTCAACTTCTAGAATAGCGGCTCCCACCAGGCAGCGTGGAGGAAGGATAGTCTTGGGTGGCTTGGCCTCCTCTTAGTGGGAAGAGAACATCTTGGACAGGGCATTGGGTTTGCCGTTCTTGGAGCCTGGGCGGTAGGACAGCGTGAAGTTGAATCGGGAGAAGAAGAGAGACCAACGGGCTTGACGAGAGTTGAGATGTTTGGCAGACTTGAGGTATTCCAGTTTTTTTATGGTCGGTCCAGACTAGGAATGGGAGGTCAGACCCCTCGAGCCAGTGCCTCCACTCCTCCAAGGCTAGTTTCACAGCCAGTAGTTCTTGGTCACCGATGTCGTAGTTTCGTTCAGCTGGGGATAGCCAGCAGTTGAAGGAGCATGAGTGGACCTTGTTGTCATTGGCCCTCTGGGATAGGATGGCTCCGGCCCCTGTCTCGGAGGCGTCGACCTCGACGATAAACTGCTTGTTAGAATCAGGTATGGTGGGAATAAGTGCTGTGGTAAACCTGTGCTTGAGACTGGAAAAGGCTTTCTCTGCTTCCTCCCCCCACTTGAACTTGGTCTTGGTCGAGGTCAGGGCTGAGAGAGGTCCGGCCACCGTGCTGAAGTTGCGGATGAAACCCCAGTAAAAGTTGGCAAACTCCAGGAAGCACTGGAGCTCTCGTCTCAAAGATGGGGTGGGCCAGTCAGTGACCACCTTCAGCTTGAGGGGGTCCATCTGGATCTTGGCTGGTGAAATGATGAACCCCAGGAACAAGAGAGGGCCTTGGTGGAACTCACTCTTCTCTGCCTTAACAAACAGCTTATTCTCCAGCAGGCATTGAAGACCCTGCCGGACGTGACCCCAATGTTCCTCCAGGGAGTGAGAAAAATCAAGGTCTGGCTTGAGGTCCAGATATTCCAGAGGCACATGAGAAAGTTCAGAAAACTTGCTGGCTGAGGTCTGAGGTGGTTTGGCAGGAGGCAGAGTGGAGTTCAGGCAGGAGGCCAGACAGGAAGGACTCCAGCCTAAGATGGTGTGGTCAGTCCAGTTTAAGTGGGGGTTGTGCTGCATCAACCAGGGTCATCCAAGAATAACGGGAATGTGATGGTTGTTCATGACATGAAGTTGTATAGTTTCAGAGTGATTACCTGAAATCCTTAGGGTGAGTGGGGTGGTGAGGTGAGTGATGGTGGTCAAGTCAGTGCCATTGAGTGTCAGGACGGTGAGAGGGACCTCAAGGGCGAGTAATGGGATTCTGAGATCCTTGGCAGTGGCAGAGCAGATCAGGTTCCTGTCTGCCCCCAAGTCGACAAGCGCCTGAAGATGGTGATGCCGATTGTTGAGAGTGATGATGATGGGGAGCAACGGTCAGTCAGCAGGGGACTGGTTCCAAGCATTGCCCACCAGGGCCCCTCGATTCACTGGTGGACTCGTCCTTTTTTGCAGGCAGGCTCAGCAGATGTGTCCCTGCTGACTGCAGTAGAAACAAGCCCCCATTCTCTGTTGGTGCAGTCGTTCCTCCGCTGACACCTGTACCCGATTTACCTGTATGGGTTCAATGGACGAGGCAGGTGGTGGAGAGGGGTTGAAGTTGCAGTGGCTCCTCTCTCTCCTCTGTTGTCTCCAAGATCAGTGAACATTGTGACAAAAAAGACCTGCAGGGCTGAGGCGAAGGGAATCTTGGTTCGTGGAGAGAGGTGGTGGTGGGAAGTGAAGAAAGAGATGGCTGGGCAGGGGTAGGCACAGCTTGGGAGTGCTGGAGTTGCGTGGCTAGGAGGTTGAGTAAGTCTGACAGGGTGGCCAGATTCTGAGTGATCTGTCCAATTTCCTGTTGGTGGGTCCTGAGGAAGGCTCCTTGCTTCTGCATAGCTGTTCTCAGATGGTTAAGTTCCGCTGGATCCATGTTGGCCAGAACATACTGTTGGGGTGGCGAGGTGTGGTGAGTTAGGATCCAATTGCAGAACACAAACCAGAAAACCCAATGAATAAACAAATGATTTAAAGTCCAAAAAGAGTCAATGAACAAAAATATCAAAAATAATCCAGACAACAATGAGGTAGACAAAGTGCTAATATGAAAAAAACATGAAAAATAGTTCTGACAAAAACTGGAGACAAAAAACCTAGTGAAAAAAACATGAAAAACTGACAAAACATGAGAGCAAAAAACTGTGGCTAAGACTAGGCAAAACATAGAGCAAAAATCCAGGAAGCAAAAAATGGCACAGAGACGACATGAGAAACAGACAAGACATTCTGGCAAAGTCCCCTTCTGAGAACGGCCCATTTATACACACCAGAGCAGACCAGGAAGTGAATGCCAGCAAGATAGAAGTCCCGTACTGGATCCGGATTGCGCTGAACTGGGAGATAGTAAATCTCCAGAGTGGAAGTCCGGGAGAGATCATGACACCACAGTACCTGAGTGAACTTCTTTTATGATCTGCCTCACATATTTCGATCAAAAGGTGTGTGTTATTTGTTGGTACCTCAAGTAGTGAAGGCTACAACAGGAAGCAGATCCTTTTCTAACAAAGCTTCACAGTTATAGAACAGCCTTCCAAATAGTGTTCGGGACTCAGACAGTCTCAGTGTTCAAGTCTCAGCTGAAAGCATGTTTCTTTAGTCAAGTATTTTACTAATAGCTTTTTTATTAAGTAAAGGAGCAGATTTGGAGGGTTCTTAGGCATAGAGTGTTTTGGTAAACTGGAACGTATGGATGCCTTTGCCAGTGTTCATCATCTTAAACTCCTGCATGACAAGAGCATACTGAATAATCAATCTTTCTCTCACTCTTGCACTCTCTCTCTCTCTCTCTCCATAAATGAGCAGGTGTACAGATTTTCCAATTAAAGTGTATGGTAAATGTAGTATACAGTTATAGAAGGGAAATTCTTTACAATCCTACAATACTATCCGGTGTCACCTTGTGCTTGTAATTAGAGCATGTACAAGAACAGCGTTGCAGTGAGGTGTAAGAAATGGACATAGATGTTTGATATTGCATAGATGTTAACATGCAGACCGAGTGATATCTGGACTTAAACTTATCGTTCTTGATTCATTCTTGAAATCATAATATGAACTTGTATTTTTATTCCTAAATTCATCAATACTATGCCTCATAATTAAATAAGTAATCATGATGGTACCATAATGGAAAGTAACTCTGTCAAAGCATATACACTTATTCTGAAACATATAAAGCATTTTTGTAATACATCTCAAATATTTTTGTAATGCGTATTGTGTTTTCATAATGCGTATTTTTGTACTGTGCACATTTTTTTTTTACAATGTAAATGATAAGAAAATCTTTTGACAGGCTCTTTGAATGCTGTTGGCATGTGTGCATGATTGAACATCTGGTGAATATCTGATATAAAATCAACTTTTACACCATAATAATGAGTGAGTCTTTTTTTTGTCTTCAACTGGCAAAAGTAAGCTTCACTAAATTTATTCTTTAAGATCATCTGAAGTGAAGCAGTAATTAACCTACAGGTGACAAATTAATCTATTTGCATTGACTCCACGCAGTATTTTAAGACAAACACACAAAAATGCTATTTTGTTAGTGAAATAGTTTGAATAAGTTTCTCCATTTTCTTGCACATTCCTGCCTCAGACACTTGTTTGATAAAATCATCAAACATTTTAAAAATCCTCAGCATAACTCATTTAGTCTGCTTGTTTCTTTCTCTCTCTGTTTATTTCTTTGTCCTGTCAGTCCAGTTTTTCACACTACTGGATCTAAAGTGCTGTTTTATTTATTCATGCGTGTGTTTATTGTTGCTGTGGTTTTATTGTTCTCATTAAACGCAGCTTCACAACCACGTCCTCCCCAAAAATGACAGTTATAATTGGACGCAGTGCTGATTTTCTGGGTCTTATTGAAGTTATAACAAAAAAATCATTATGGATATGAAAGTGTAAGCTGTAGGTTTTAAACATCACTTATAATAAAAGTGTGTTATTTTTAGTGTGTGTTGCATTAAGTACATTTAGAGATAAATAAAGAACATAATTACTTCCTCTGAGAACTCTGTGTGTGTGTGTGTGTGTGTGTGTGTGTGTGTGTGTGTGTGTGTGTGTGTGTGTGTGTGTTGAACCACAATAAATAATCTTAACGTACTATCAGCTTCAGTTCAGCTATTTTCAAGTGTTTCAGTTTAGACATTTATAAAACACGAGGAAAATGAAGTTTTGTAATAAAGCCAAATTTCACTTTATTACTGTAAATATGTTAATTGAATTTTATAGTCCATTACTGTTCATTTCACCAGTCTAATATTAAATATGAACACAACTGATAAATGAGTCTGTGGAAAGGGCGGCACGGTGATGTAGTGGTTAGCGCTGTCACCTCACAGCAAGAAGGTCCGGGTTCGAGCCCCGGGGCCGGCGAGGGCCTTTCTGTGTGGAGTTTGCATGTTCTCCCCGTGTCCGCGTGGGTTTCCTCCGGGTGCTCCGGTTTCCCCCACAGTCCAAAGACATGCAGGTTAGGTTAACTGGTGACTCTAAATTGACCGTAGGTGTGAATGTGAGTGTGAATGGTTGTGTATCTCTGTGTGTCAACCCTGTGATGATCTGGCAACTTGTCCAGGGTGTACTCCGCCTTTCGCCCGTAGTCAGCTGGGATAGGCTCCAGCCCGCAACCCTGTACAGGATAAGCGGCTACAGATAATGGATGGATGGATGGAGTCTGTGAAAATAACACTCCAAGACTTTGGCAGTGGGGGTTGAGAGGAGGAAAACTGAAGTGGCAGGTGGAGCGTGATGATTCTCACCTGCGTGCAATTATGGCAAGTTTATTTACTTGCCCTTGTGTGACCTTTCATGGAGAAAGCTGTGAACCTGACAGAGAGGGACAGAGCTGACTGAGCTCATGCAAAACACACACACACACACATGGCTCATGAGCTTGAAAAATGTTGGTGAACTTGATAGAGGTGAAAGTCCCAATATCTGTAGGCTTTTTATTATTATTATTATTATTATTATTATTATTATTATGCTTAAACGAGCCCTTGTTGGAAAAATAATTTCAAATGAAGTCTGTCTGTCTCCTGAGTCCTTCCACCTTCACACACAGCAGGTTCAACAAATATCTTTGTCACTGAGGGTCTAAAGTGGTGTGGATTTTAATATGAAATATAAAAGCTCCTATGAAGCCAACAAAAATAAATAAAGAAATTTATTAATTAGAAAATGCTATTACTACTACCACTAATTATTATTATTCTCATCTCATCTCATCTCATTATCTCTAGCCGCTTTATCCTATTCTACAGGGTCGCAGGCGAGCTGGAGCCTATCCCAGCTGACTACGGGCGAAAGGTGGGGTTCACCCTGGACAAGTCACCAGGTCATCACAGGGCTGACACATAGACACAGACAACCATTCACACTCACATTCACACCTACGCTCAATTTAGAGTCACCAGTTAACCTAACCTGCATGTCTTTGGACTGTGGGGGAAACCGGAGCACCCGGAGGAAACCCACGCGGACACGGGGAGAACATGCAAACTCCACACAGAAAGGCCCTCGCCGGCCACGGGGCTCGAACCCGGACCTTCTTGCCGTGAGGCAACAGCGCTAACCACTACACCACCGTGCCGCCCTATTATTATTATTATTACAGCTGCAAACTGTGCTCAAGCTCTCTTCTCAAATAACACCACCAGTGGCCATTTTTTTCCAAGTTATATAGAGCAGTAGAAAGACCATATTTTTCAAGTTCTATGATGATAGATCAAAACTGATCATGTGAACTGCCTCCTGAAAACATATTTTTGAAATAATGGAGTCACTCTTAAAAATCCATTTACAGATTAGCACATACTACAGATTTAGGGACACAATCTGTTCTAAGAGATAATCTGATTACAGTTTGCATGTTTTATGTTCTGATATACACTGATTTCCTCTAAAACTGAAAGATGAATCACTCAGACATTAAAAATTTGACATGAATAACACTAAATATGTAGATATAAACAAATACACAACAACAAACATATAAAATATAATTAAATAGATGAACCTGCAGCTTCTTACTGATTGGAATTTCTTTTGCTACCAGATCCAGCAGACACACACACACACACACACACACACACACACACACACACACACACACACACAAATCAGAACACACAAAGAAACACACTATGTTGTGTAGAAGTTAACCTTTCTGACATTGCCTACTTGTTCGATTATAGTCATTGGCTCCTTGAGACAAGTGATTATACCTTTGAGATGTGTGTGTGTGTGTGTGTGTGTGTGTGTGTGTGTGTGTGTTAACTCATCAATTTTATTGCCTTCACTTAATCTGTTTTACTGTCCTTCTTCAATCATTTATTTCATCTGCAACAAACTTAAAAACAGAAATCATTCATACTCTCTCTCTCTCACACACACACACACACACACACACACACACACACACACACACCAATCCAAAGTCACCAATCCACCTACGACCATAATTTTTGGAAGTTGGAGGAAACCAAAGAACATGGAAGAACCAGTGGCCCTCAACCAGAAGCACTGCAGAAAAATAATGGCTAAAGGAGTGAAAATAATTTGAGAAGAACCGTAAACCCTCTCCTATTCAGAGACAAACCCATTTTTGCCTTTAAAAGGCAACAAATGATCTTTTCTCTGCAGATACTCTTTCCTCCATGAGGTCGGTGTGTGAACACAATGCCATGAAAACACACACACACACACACACACACACACACACACACTACAGCAGGTAAATCTAATAGCAGGTGCAATATCAGAGAATGATGACATCATTATTTTTCATTAGTGCTCCTTCACAACTTACACAGCATTCAGCTCAGAAATGAATCTAATCACAGATACTTAAAACACACACACACACACACACACACACTTTCTATTGTTTCATAGTCGCCTTCAGCCGAGTTTGTAGAAAGACTGAAACACTCCTTCAGGTGCACAAATAAAACTCATAACATGACCCCCATTTATCACACACTGGTACACCAGGACAGTGAACATTCTATGATCCTTAAAGTCAAATAAAACCCAAAAATAAATGCCATTTGCCGATCACAGCAAGTGCTCTGATGGGCACCCCACCACCACCACCACACACACACACACACACACACACACACAGACGTTTAAATTAAAAATAAAAATGTATAACAACAATTTATCCATTTTAAAAGTGATGATATTTCAATAACTGGATGCAACCATTTGTGCTGAAACCAGATATTTGCCTGTGAGGTGACCAGATCACGAAAAAGCTGTTTGCCTTCGTAACACAGAGCCATCAATTAAAGGCTTCTAATTTTAAAAAAAATCTCCAGACACCAGTGTTCTCTCTCTCTCTCTCTCTCTCTCTCTCTGCACTGCTTCAGATGGGTTAAATACAGAGAAAGAATTTCACTGTGCTGTAATGTATATGTGACAAATAAAGCTTTCTAATTCTAAAAATCTCATCAGAAATGTTCTGTAACTGTGTGATTTTTACTGGCAATAAAATCCACGAATCAACAGACTTTATTTTATGAAGTTTAAATCTCACTCAGCTCGATAACACACACACACACAGTACTGACACAGATACTAGTAAACAATGTCCAATGTCATAGCAATGTGATTTTTCCCATCTAAGAAGATTGCTTTTCTCTGTGAATAAAAACTAACAAAAGCATGTCACATAAAAACACAAGGAAAATTTAATTAAAAAAAGAGTAGTTGGAGGGGCGGCACGGTGGTGTAGTGGTTAGCGCTGTCGCCTCACAGCAAGAAGGTCCTGGGTTCGAGCCCCGGGTCCGGCGAGGGCCCTTCTGTGTGGAGTTTGCATGTTCTCCCCGTGTCCGCGTGGGTTTCCTCCGGGTGCTCCGGTTTCCCCCACAGTCCAAAGACATGCAGGTTAGGTTAACTGGTGACTCTAAATTGAGCGTAGGTGTGAATGTGAGTGTGAATGGTTGTCTGTGTCTATGTGTCAGCCCTGTGATGACCTGGCGACTTGTCCAGGGTGTACCCCGCCTTTCGCCCGTAGTCAGCTGGGATAGGCTCCAGCTTGCCTGCAACCCTGTAGAAGGATAAAGCGGCTAGAGATAATGAGATGAAGAGTAGTTGGTGATGGAGTTCATAGGCAGCAAAAGGCTCCCAAAGTCTGGGTATGGGTCTGCTGTCTACTTGTGTGTGTGTGTGTGTGTGTGTGTATTAACTGCTTCAATGATAAGGCTTATTTTTACACCCAAACGCTTGACACTCTGCATCTTCAGAATTGTTTACAACAATTTAGATGTGGTTTATCCACTCAATCTCAGCCTTGGTAAGTCATGTAGTGTGTAAGTGACATCACAATTTTGGCTTGTCTTGCATAATTTGTACCCAGGGTGCGATATTTGAACCTCGGAGAGAGTGAGATGTCAGCGCCCATGGACATTGTTTTTCTTTTAAAATAAAATGTGTACACAGTAGTGGTTAGCGCTGTCGCCTCACAGCAAGAAGGTCCTGGGTTCGAGCCCCGGGGCCGGCGAGGGCCTTTCTGTGTGGAGTTTGCATGTTCTCCCCGTGTCCGCGTGGGTTTCCTCCGGGTGCTCCGGTTTTCCCCACAGTCCAAAGACATGCAGGTTAGGTTAACTGGTGACTCTAAATTGACCGTAGGTGTGAATGTGAGTGTGAATGGTTGTCTGTGTCTATGTGTCAGCCCTGTGATGACCTGGCGACTTGTCCAGGGTGTACCCCGCCTTTCGCCCGTAGTCAGCTGGGATAGGCTCCAGCTCGCCTGCGACCCTGTAGAACAGGATAAAGCGGCTACAGATAATGAGATGAGAGATGAGAGAGATGTGTACACAGTATACAGGGAAAAATGTGATGAGTCATGGAATCCACGGACACATGTCGGCTGAAACAAATCCAAGAAAATCGCAAAAGAAGCATTAATTAATTAATGCTTCTTTTGCGATTTTCTCGGATTCGTTTCAGCCGACATGTGTTCGTGGATTCCATGACTCGTCACAAATATGAACAAGTGAACACTCTATCATGTCTTGTATGGAGATTATCTGTCAGTTTAAAGGAGTTTGTTTAGATCTGCTTATGTCTAATAAACAGCAACTGAAATTCTGCTAGTGAAAAGATTTAAGAACTTTCAATTTGAACTTGCCAATTATGGTTTGAGTCTCAATGTATCTGATATTTTAAAATAGTTTCAGATAACATACAGTGTCTTGCACAAGTATTCATCCCCCTTGGTGTTTGTCTTGTTTTGTTGCATTATAAGCTGGAATTAAAATGGATTTTTGGAGGGTTAGCACCATTTGATTTACACAACATGCCTACCACTTTAAAGGTGAAAATTGTTGTTTTATTGTGACACAAATGATAATTAAGATGAAAAAAACAGAAATCTGGAGTGTGTATAGGTATTCATCACCCAAAATCAATACTTTGTAGAGCCATCTTTTGCTGCAATTACAGCTGCAAGTCTTTTGGGGTATGTCTCTATTAGCTTAGCATGTCTGGCCACTAGCATTTTTGCCCATTCCTCAAGGCAAAACTGCTCCAACTCCTTCAGGTTAGATGAGTTGTGACTCAAACAGGTTTCCCTCCAGAATTGCCTTGTATTTAGTGCCATCCATCTTTCCTTCAGTCCTGACCAGCTTTCCTGTCCCTGCAGATGAAAAACATCCCCACAGCATGATGCTGTCACCACCATGCTTCACTATAGGAATGGTGTTCTCAGGGCGTTGGGTTTGTGCCACACATGGCATTTCTTTGATGGCCAAAAAGATCGATTTTAGTCACATTTGACCAGATAATCTTCTTCCATGTGTTTGGGGAGTCTTCCACATGCTGTTAGGCAAACTCCAAATGTGTTTTCTTTTTCTTTTTTTTAAGCAATGGCTTTTTTCTGGCCACTCTTCCTAACCCTGTTTGGAGGCTTCTTGGTTTTCATGTTACTTGCTTAGTAGTATTGCAGAGTCAAGGTCCTTCCAGAACAGGTTGATTTATACAGACATCATGTGACAGATCATGTGACACTTTGATTGCACACAGGTGGATCTTAATCAGCTAATTATATGACTTATGAATTGAATTGGTTGGACCAGCTCTTATTTAGGGTTTTCATACGAAAGGGAGTAAATACCTATACACACTCCACATTTCTGTTTTTTCATCTTAATTATTGTTTGTGTCACAATAAAACAACAATTTTCACCTTTAAAGTGGTAGGCATGTTATATAAATCAAATGGTGCTAATCACCAAGAAATCCAGGGTTAGGGTTAGGTTTAATTTCAGGTTTAATTTCAGCTTGTAATGCAACAAAACAGGACAAACAACAAGGGGATGAATACTTTTGCAAGACACTGTGCATCCATTGTCAATGGCACTTATCCATCAGGGTCGTGGGGGAAATTGGAGCCAAACCCAGCTGACTTTGGGTGAAAGGTTGGGTTCACCTGGACTAACACATCACAGGACTATCACAGGGAGAAACAACCATTCACACCTATGGACAATTTTGAGTAGCCAGTTGACCTAATCCACATGTCTTTGGACTGTGGGAGCAAACCCACACAAGTACAGGGAGAACATGGAAACTCCACACAGAAAGCCCATGATGTTTGAACCCCGAACCTTATTGTGGTGAGGCAACAGTGATAACCACTGCACTACCATGCCGCCCGGTATTCCAGCTATTTTAATCACAGAAACACCTCTAGTAAATAAACTGCAAAGTGGAATGGAATTTTGCTCTTGCACTGATTAAGTGACATATAAAGAATGAGAAAGTGATTATAAAAGCAACACACTGAAATTCATCAACCATTAGGCCATGTGTGTTAATAGAATGCAGAAAGTTGTGCTTGGTGTGTGTGTGTGTGTGTGTGTGTGTGTGTAAGAGAGAGAGAGCAAGAGAGAGAGAAAGGGCATTTGTCATACTTGTGTGTACTGTATGTTTTAACAATGAGCTGTTTGAATATTGGCACTAAAGCTGTAAAAAGGGACTTCAGGAACACAAACTGCTAATTTCTATACACTATAAAATAAATATCTTTATCAGTCACTTTCTAAAGGAAATGAACCTGTGAAAGGTGGAAAAAAAATACACCATCTTGATGGAGGAACAAACCTGCAGCACTTCATCTGGTTTCTGCTGGAGTAAAAACTTTAGGATTTGCAAGACGATAACATTAGATGTGACTCAGAGGCTGGAGTACCACTGACTTAAAAAAGAAAGGAGAAAGAAACCATTTTGAATTGGCTTTGGAGAAAATTCAGAGGGGTTTGAAGTTCAGTCACAACAAGAAGGAAGAAATAAAATGCAGAGCTCCATCCTTCATCCCCTACTCTCTCTCTCTGTTCATCTTTTTCTTCTTCAGCTGCCCTCACAAACATGCACTGGAAAAACTCTGGTTTTGCTGTGTGTTTAAGATTGCAGTGATATTAAAAAGCAAACAGATGTTACTTTGCCTTGAGATTTTATTATCACAATATTAATGCAGAATTATTACACAAATGGAACAGGAACATGTTCTGAATGTTTTTGTTTTGTGATTTTTGACATTATGCTGGTGATTTTAAAAAAGTTGAGTTTCAGGGCTTAATTTCTAGACATTGTTTCATTTCATTATGAGCATTAATCCTCCAAAGAAGGACATCCACAGGCATCTTTATGGTTTCTAAGCTTTACCATCCACAGTAATCTCATTGATCTTTAGGTTGTCTATGTGCGGCCATCCTCAGCAGCAGCAAGTGATTTTCAGGTGGTGAGAACTCTAACCAGAAGTAAAGTAAGGCATTATAAACACACACATACACACACATGGCAACCACTCACAGATATGTAATATTGGATCATTTTCCTCAATAAATAAATGACCAAGTATAATATTTTCTCTCATTTGTTTAGCTGGGTTCTCTTTATCTACTTTTAGGACTTGTGTGAAAACCTGATGATGTTTTAGGTCATATTTATGCAGAAATACAGAAAATTCTAAAGGGTTCACAAACTTTCAAGCACCACTGTGTCTGTGTGTATATATATATATTTCTGGTTTCCAGTTGAGAGTACATCGTGTGCATTCTGGCTGTCGCTTCTGACCGGAGCTTTTTTATTTTATTTTCATCTCATCTCATTATCTCTAGCCGCTTTATCCTTCTACAGGGTCGCAGGCAAGCTGGAGCCTATCCCAGCTGACTACGGGCGAAAGGCGGGGTACACCCTGGACAAGTCGCCAGGTCATCACAGGGCTGACACATAGACACAGACAACCATTCACACTCACATTCACACCTACGCTCAATTTAGAGTCACCAGTTAACCTAACCTGCATGTCTTTGGACTGTGGGGGAAACCGGAGCACCCGGAGGAAACCCACGCGGACACGGGGAGAACATGCAAACTCCACACAGAAAGGCCCTCGCCGGCCCCGGGGCTCGAACCCCGGACCTTCTTGCTGTGAGGCGACAGCGCTAACCACTACACCACCGTGCCGCCTATTTTATTTTCTCTCCTTTTATATTTTTAATTTTTTTTCTTTTTCTGTGTTTGATGTTTGTTTGAGTGTTTTTGTCCACCGATTGTGGTGTAGCTTCAGACCCAGTTTTGGGCATCGGTTCCCTCCAGGCCTTGGTTCACTGTGGGTGATGCCTGTGCTCCCAGCTATGGACTGCAGTGAGCTCGTTGCTCATTTTAACATCGTGGTTGTCCAGCGCTCTGTGCTTTAATGCTTGGTGTGATGTTCCGAGCGATGTTCTTCGGTGGTGTCGCGGCAGCTGTGCAGGCAGTTTGGGACATACCAGTGCTCTGCATGGCGGTGCTTCTGTGCTCGCTTTGAGGATCCATGGTGTGGTGTTTGAGCGATGTTGCTGGCGGCATCACGGTGGCTGTGCTGGAGATATGGGACTTGTTTTCATGTGCCTTTTGGTGGGACTGTGGCTGCTACACCACTGGAATGATATCCTGACCTCTATTTGGTGGACTTTTTTCTCTTTTTTCTGCCTATTATTGTAAAGCGACCTTGGGTTTTGAGAAAGGCGCTATATAAATTGAACATATTATATATATATATATATATATATATATATATATATATATATATATATAGAGAGAGAGAGAGAGAGAGAGAGAGAGAGAGTCTCTGTGTGTTTGTGTGTGTGAGACATGTGACTCGTAACTTACATATGAAAAACATTTCCATTTCAAAAAAACACCTCGTGCGAGCACACAAACTTTTTGTGATAGTTGAGGGTTTTTTTTTAATTCACTTGTTTCCATTTGATCAGTTTTGATCTGTCCATACTGAAGGAGGTTGAACTGATAAAGTAGGATGGAGGAATGTACTCCTCTGCTGCCCTGGAGATTCTGCCTCACAGACCTGGGAGCAACAGACACTGACACAGACACAGCTGCTCAGAGATGTTTCTCAGTTTACTGAAAGACAAACATGAGTCTATATTCACATTCAGGAGTGCATTGTAGCTGTGTGATTAGATGATGTGATTTACGAAGCTAAGTTATGTATATAGGACAAGGTAATGTAAATGAGTGATGGAACATTACATCACTGGTCAGGACAACCTTTTGGAAACAGAGAGCAGATGCATGAGTGAAGGTACGTTTCAAGGCTTTAACTAAAACGAGCCAAAACAGTAGCAATCAGATCAGCCTATACCTGCTGCAAGCGTGCCACACAGATATATCAATATTACTTTTTTTTAGTTCACAATTTTGGAAACCCACCTAATTATACTTTGTATGCTACAACTCCCATTTAAGTGCAAAAGAAGAAAGATTGGTGAAAATATCAGTATAACACTTAGGGAGGAAAACAAAACTCATGCACGACCTAGTCTGAAAGCCTACTCGCTGTTATAGCCCTGCTCAGTCACAGTTTTTCTTTTCAATCCTGGATTGCATGTAAGAAGAATAGGGCACCAACATGGGCAGGAGGAAGGATCGCATGCTGTCACCCGATGGTTAACAAAATAAAAAAATTATATGCTGCATTTTTTTTCGATATGAGAAACATTAAAACAAAATAATTTTATACTGGTCAAAATACAAATTTTATTTTTCTATTTTTTTCCTGGCATCTCTCAAAAAACATACAGTACAGTGGTAGCTCAGTGGTTAAGGCATTGGGCAACTATCCAGAGGGTGATGAGAAGGTTCACATCGCAGCACTGCCAAGCTGCTGCTGCCTTTGGGTCCTTCAGCAAGAGCTTGAGCTGCATACTTTGTCAACTGCAAGTGAATTTGAATTAAAATGTCAGCTAAATGAGATAAATGAATAAGTTCACATTTCTGTCTGAGAAATAATAAAAATCCAAAAGGAATCCAAAAGGTTTGAGATAAAGTTTCTGAATAAAGCTACCATCAGAGACTATTGTTAGCAGGATAGACATGTAATGGATGATGTAACAGCATTACAAGAAAAAGATGATTTGGAAGTTCCGCTGTTTTCAACCTTCCATTGCATAAATATTTCACAGCACACACTTGTCCTGTGTTTATTTTTCCCTGTGATAATGGAAGTGGTGATGATGCATTTCCTCTGTTACTTTAATAGTAGATCTGTGAGTGATTATTAATTTATGAGTTCTGAACATTTAATCAGAAACATGGTGTAACTGTTTACTGTGCAAATCGGCATTTATTTTTAAAAAGGACGAGACTGAATTATTCATTATTCCTTATTCTGTCCATCTGTACTCATCACAGGACCGTGTGATGTGTGAATGAGAGATAGCAGGTGAGCAAGAAATACACATTTTCAGTATTAAAATTTGATATGTGATTTATACACAGAATTTTAGAAGTTGTAGAACAAAAGTGTGTACTCTGATTTATTCATTTGTATAAATTGTTCCACTGGAAATCCTGTTGCATTTTCTCACTTCAATTTTAAATCTAATCACTGAATGAATGTCAGCAAATAGATTATTCATGTAATATGTTAAATGATGGATTATATGATTACATTATTGTGGCAGTGGGGGCGTGGCTGAACGGCGGTCTGTGAATGGAGGGTGGAGTCAGGGAAGGTGAGTGGTCATGTCACTACACCTGTTGTCAATTAATGTGTGTTTGTATGTCTCCTTCAGTGACCATGCCCGATAAAAGGAGAGCGAGAAGGGGAGATCGGCACCAAGGGCTCATTGACAGCCTGTATGTGTGTGTGTGCATGCGTGTGTGAGAGAGTGAGAGGTTTTTTGGAGCCCTATGCTGAAAAGCTATAAAATAAAAACCCCTCTTCAATGCAAACAGCCCCCTGCCATGCTTCTGTGCTCCACCCACACCTGAATCTCGCTATAGTGGTGCTGAAACCTGGGACAAGTACAGAAGGGAACAGCCCCATGGAGTCCTCACCATTCAAGGACCTCATCCATGGCCTCGCCACAGCCCAGCAGAACCAGCACCAAGCGCTGGTCACCCTCCGGAAGGAGCAAGAACAACGGCTCGAAGCCTTGGTGCTGGCCCAACAGGAAGACCGCCAGGCGTTCCAGCACCTGCTCATGTCGGCGGGACCCACAACCGGCACCGGAGCGGACCCTCCCCACCTCACTCTAATGAAGATGGGTCCGCACAACGACCCGGAAGCCTTCCTCATGCTCTTCAAGCAGGCAGCGGAGGCGTGGGGTTGGCCGGTGGACCAGCGCACAGCACGCCTCTTCCCCTGCTATGGGCGAGGCGCAGCTAGCCGCACTGCAGCTCCCCGCCGACAGCTGGCTCATGTATGCCGACCTACGGAGAGCCATCCTCCAGCATGTCGACTGCTCCCCAAAGCAACAGTGGCAGCGCTTCCGCTCACTGCGCTTGGAAGAGGTCGGCCGGCTGTTCGCGTTCAGGCAGCAACTCCAGGACACCTGCCGGCGGTGGCTGAGGGCAGATGACCACGATGCTGAGGGAGTGATTGACCTGGTGACACTGGAACAATTTGTCGCACGACTTCCAGAAGGAACGGCGGAGTGGGTCTAGTGTCATCGCCCAGCGTCACTGGACCAGGCGATCGAGCTGGCAGAGGACCACATGGCAGCAGTTCCGATGGCAGGAAGGCATGCCTCCTCTTCTCCTCTCTCTTCTTTCTCCCCCTCTCCCTCTGCTTCCTGTCCTCGCCCCATTCCCCCACCGCGGAGGTGGGGGTCGGCTCCCCCCCAGCCTGCCTGGCACACCCACGGTGTCCTCCTGTTTCCCCCTTCCTTGTCTGTGTCTCCTCCCCCTCAGGTGAGTGATGTCCGTAACACCGGTGCAGAGGGAGAGCCTGGGCCGGTGTGCTGGCGCTGCGGGGAGCCGGGACATCTTCAACATCAGTGCTCCATGATGGAGGTGGGCACAGTGGTCCGGGTCCCTGACACACCAGAAACCGCCCTCGATTGGGCTGGAGCGTATTGAATACTGGTAAGTGTCCAAGGGGATACGTATCAGGCTTTGGTGGATCCTGGCTGTAACCAGACTTCAATCCACCAAAGCCTGGTGCAAGATGAGGCATTGGGGAGAGCTTGAATGGTGAAGGTGTTGTGTGTGCATGGGGATTTTCACAACTACCCTTTAGTGTCTGTCCACATTCTATTTCGAGGGGAAAAACATAGTGTAAAGGTGGCAGTTAACCCTCGTCTCACCCACTCACTAATTTTGGGGACTGATTGGCCGGGGTTTAAGGAATTAATGATGCACATAGTGAAGAGTGGGTCCTGCCATAATTCAGCTAGGGAAAGCCCCGGAGTAGCATTGGCAGGAGGAGCTGTCACAGAACTGTCTACATCAGCACCGTGTCAGGGCGATACGTGGAGTGAGGAGCACCCCGCCCCTCCTCCCTCTCTTGGGGATTCCCTTGGGGATTTCCCATTAGAGCAGTCATGAGACGGGACTCTGCGGCATGCATTTGACCAAGTGAGAGTAATTGATGGTCAAATTCTGCAGCCAAATGCGACGCTGGCCTTCCCTTACTTTGCTATTATTAAGGATAGGCTATACCGAGTGACGCAGGACACACAAACTGGCAAAAAGATAACACAGCTGTTAATTCCAAAGAGCCACCAGGAATTCATATTCCAGGCAGCTCACTTTAATCCCATGGCCGGACACTTGGGGCAGGATAAGACACTAGCCCGAATAATGGCCCGGTTCTATTGGCCAGGGATTCGTGGGCATGTCCGTCAGTGGTGTGCGGCATGCCGTGAATGCCAATTAGTAAATCCCACGGCCACTCCAAAAGCACCTTTGTGCCCTCTCCCTTTAATCGAGACGCCTTTCGAAAGAATTGGGATGGATCTCGTTGGGCCATTAGATCGGTCAGCACGGGGATATCGCTTTATTTTAGTTCTGGTGGACTATGCAACACAATATCCGGAAGCAGTGCCTCTCCGCAATATCTCAGCACACAGTATAGTAGAAGCACTCTTCCGCTTTATCTCCTGTGTCGGGATTCCGAAAGAAATCCTGACAGACCAAGGCACTACATTCATGTCACGCACACTGCCTGAACTGTATGGGTTACTGGGGATTAAGCCTATCCGCACCAGTGTTTATCACCCACAAACGGATGACTTAGTAAGAACAAAATTCAATACGTTCTCGACTTGTGCGCCAAACTCCACACACACACTTAACCCAGGGGAATTTGCGGCAGGCGCAAGAACTTCAAGTCCGACTGTACGACAGGGGCATGCGCCTTAGGGAGTTCACACCGGGAGACAGAGTACTCGTATTGTTGCCCACGTCAAGCTCCAAATTGGTTGCCAAGTGGCAAAGGCCTTTCGAGGTCACACGGCGAGTCGGGGACATCGACTATGAGGTGAGGCGAACGGACAGGAGTGGGGCATTACAGATTTACCACCTCAATCTGTTAAAACATTGGAATGAGGAGGTCCCCATGGCATTGGTGTTGGTAATTCCGGAGAAGGCGGAGCTGGGGACAGAGGTTCAAAAAAGAAAATTGACATTGGCCACCGCTCCAGTCCCCTGTGGAGACCACCTCTCCCTGACCCAGTTCACGGAGGTAGCCCAGTTGCAGAAAGAATTTTCTGACGTGTTTATGCCCCTGTCTGGCCACACCCACCTCATAGAACACCACATCGAGACGCCCCTGGAGGTGGTAGTGCACAGCCGCCCTTACCGCCTGCCCGAACACAAAAAAAAAGGTAGTCCGGGATGAACTTGAAGCCATGCTCGAAATGGGCATAATCGAGGAGTCACACAGTGACTGGAGCAGCCCAGTGGACCTGGTCCCCAAGACGGATGGGTCGGTCCAGTTCTGTGTGGACTATAGGAAAGTCAATGCGATGTCTAAATTTGACGTGTACCCAATGCCTCGCATTGACGAGTTGCTCGATTGATTAGGCACTGCTCATTTTTATTCGACACTGGATTTAATAAAGGGATATTAGCAGATCCCCTTGACTCCTCTGTCCTGAGAGAAAACAGGCTTTTCCACACCGTTTGGTTTACACCAATTCGTCACACTTCCTTTTGGGCTGTTTGGGGCGCCCGCTATGTTCCAGCAGCTTATGGACAGGGTCCTCCGCCCCCACACCACCTACACAGCCGCCTATCTGGATGATATTATCATCTACAGTAATGACTGGCCGCGGCACCTTGAACACCTCAGGGCCATCTTAAAGTCGCTGAGGCGGGCGGGTCTCACAGCCAACCCAAAGAAATGTGCGATTGGGCAGGTGGAAGTAAGGTATCTGGGTTTCCACTTAGGCCATGGGCAGGTGAGTCCCCAAATTAATAAAACAGCAGTGACTGCAGCCTGCCCGAGGCCCAAGACCAAAAAGGAGGTGAGACAGTTCCTGGGGCTGGCTGGCTACTATCGGAGGTTCATACCTAATTATTCAGATGTCACCAGCCCGCTGACGGATCTTACTAAAAAGGGAGCACCAGATCTAGTCCAGTGGACGGAGCAATGCCAACAGGCTTTCTCTAGGGTAAAGGCTGCACTGTGTGGGGGGCCACTGTTACACTCCCCTGACTTTTCTCTCCCCTTTATTTTACAGACAGACACGTCAGACAGAGGGCTGGGGGCCGTTCTGTCCCAGAAGGCAAAGGGGGAGGAGTGTCCCGTGCTGTACATTAGCCAAAAGCTGTCGATGTGAGAGGGCAGGTACAGCACAATCGAAAAAGAGTGCCTAGCCATCAAGTGGGCAGTCCTCGCCCTCCAGTACTACCTGCTGGGGTGCCCTTTCATCCTCTGTTCGGACCACGCACCCCTCCAGTGGCTCCACCACATGAAGGATGCCAACGCGTGGATCACCCGTTGGTATGTTGCATTCCAGCCATTTAAATTCGAGGTGGTCCACAGGCCGGGGGTGCAGATGGTAGTGGCGGACTTCCTCTCCTGTCGGGGGGGTCAGCTTCAGGTCAGATGGCTCCCCGGCCTGAGTCGGGCAGTGGGGATATGTGGCAGCGGGGGCGTGGCCGAGCGTCAGTCTGTGAATGGAGGACGGAGTCAGGGAAGGTGAGTGGTCATGTCACTACACCTGTTGTCAATTAACATGTGTTTGTGTGTCTCCTTCAGTGACTGCACCTGCTAAAAGGAGAGCGAGAAGGGGAGGTCGGCGCCGAGGGCTTGTTGACAGCCTGTATGTGTGTGCGTGCATGCGTGTGTGAGAGAGTGAGAGTTTTTTGGAACCCTATGCTAAAAAGCTATAAAATAAAAAACCCTCTTCAATGCAAATAGCCGCCCGCCGTGCTTCTGTGCTCCACCCACACCTGAATCTTGCTACAATTATATTATTTATTATTGCTTGGTTTATGAATCTTTTGTCATTTTTTCATGAATGTGGTTTGTTGTGTCTTAGGAAATGTATAAAAATATTGTGTGTTTATTATTTATAATGTCACATCTTTACATATGACATTAGCTGAAAATCATCTCAATGTTGGAACTGTTTGGTGTGAAAAGTAATGTATAAATAACATACTCAGTTAATAAAGTGTTTCACTTTAAAGCACACTTAAAGCAACACTAGGTAGAAAATTTACCTTAAAGTATCAGCTTCAGAATCATTTTGATGCTACATTGACTTGTAAAAAGGAGAAATGTTTGTCCTCCATTCTGACTCCACACCCAGTTCCCTGTGTAACTCTGATGTGGTGTCCCTGAGATCTCTTGCTAGAACTGTGTAATGCTTTACAGCACCCCGGCCAGCTTGGAAAAAAAAGTCAGCAACAGTACCCTTAAAAATAACCTAAATCAGTATTCTGAGTTTGGATGTCATGACAGTCAAGGTGAAGAGACAAAAGGAGATGCTGTTGAAGGAAGCCATGAAGAGAAAAGGAGAGAGAGAGACCTAGCAAGAGAGTGGATAAGAGTCAGTCTGAGACTGGATTTTACTTGTTGGTGAGAGCTAAGAGTGACTGGTCTAAATTTGCAACAAACAAGGGCATAATCAGTATCACAATCCACTGAGTGTGGGGATTGACAATGTGTGATTTCCTTCAGGTACTCATATTTCACCAGCACATGGTCAAGTTGCTGCCAGTGCTTGGAATGTGGGTGGCACCAGGTGACTTTAGAGGAGTTGGTGCCCTGGATGAATGAGGAATGAGGAAGGGATCCCTACATTGACCATTGTCATTCATATTGCCATGAATGTGAACACCCAGCATTTCAGGCCATGCCGTTGTGTTTAAGCCCACACGGGCATTGAATTTGCCAAGGATCATCAGACACTCACCTCCAGAGACATTATGAATGAAGGAGCTCAGTTGATCATAGAACACATCCTTTGCATCATCGCTGATGGTTAGTGTAGGGACATAAGCAGTGATGATTGGGCCACAGTCCATATGCAGACAAAGTGAGGAGAGGCATGAGGAGATAGGGACAGGCTGTTCCACAGAGAGTAACAGCTTGTCATGAACTACAAATTCAACTCCATGTATTGGTCTCTCACTGTCAGGATAGCCATTCTAGAAAAGGGTGTAGTTTCTTTCCTGGACAGAACCAATGCCAGTCAACCAAGTTTCATTCAGAGCAGCAACAGAGACATGGAGGAGGGATACCATAGTTCTGCATCAGTCATTGCAGATTTTCATGGTAATGGGTGGTCAATATCAGAGTTGTCTCCAAGGGAATGCACATTCCAACATGCAATAGAGGTATATATGGCAGTCGCAGGATGACGACCTGGCCGTGCCTGCTGTACACGCAAACCTTGCTGAACAACAACAGCACTCTGAGGGGCAGAGTGCTCCCAAATTGCCATTTGTGGAAGCTGAGTGTTTGTCATCATAAGGGAGAGATGCTCATAATGGGGAGCGCTGGAGCAGAAATTATTGAAAGCATGGGCACCCAGGACAAACTTTCACCTCTGGACTCAGTACTACAGGATCCAATGGAACACGAGTGTGTGACGGCTAGTGTAGTTCTGAGTTGCCATGCAGTGACCCGCTAACTAGGTCTGTTGCCCGGTGATCATAAGCTTAGTGCTCCTCTGCTCACTCGGCAGCTGAGTCAGGCCGACACAGATGCTGAAACAGCAAACTCAGTGACCTGATGCACAGCATGCTGACCCCTGCTGCTGGGCTGACATGGTGGACTGGATTTCATCTGATCCCTCACCTTCAACCTGTCTGGCTTGCTTGAAGCTACCAGGGGTACAAGACCCCTGCTAGCATAGCTCTGCTGGTTTTAAGCTGGTTTTAAAATATGTATAATGTGTATAATATGTATGATGTTTAAGGTCAATCATTGGGAGAAGTTGTAAATACTGTAAAAGTTCAGGGTAAAGAACCTGAAGCTCATCTGAAACACATTGCATTGGCTTTGATCCTTTTAGTCTTGAAAGATATTTGAGAAGCTAGTTGAGAATGATCAGTGGAAGGGAATAGAAACAGACACTGACTCGTGAAAGGAGAGAAAATAAGAAGTGGGGATTAAGGGACACACTGAATGCCTTTGGACAGCAAGTGTGGAATTAAAGGGAAGATAACAATGGAGCAGGTTATTGGGTTTATCAGTGTTTGAGTGGCATGTCTACTCACTGGCTTTGCACCAAGATGCTGGTCCATGTCAATCACACCAAGAGCTTTACACACACACACACACACACAAAAAAAAAAAAAATATCTGTGTGAGACAAACCATCTGGTGTGTGTGTGTGTGTGTGTGTGTGTGTGTGTGAGAGAGAGAGAGAGAGAGAGAGAGAGGGAGAGAGCGAAATCCCCAAAATGACAAAAGGCTATCAACTGAGTAAAATATATACAGGGTGTTTTAAAAAAATGATATTATTTGAGATGTAAATATCCCAGAAACTACATAGTCTAGGCAAATTAAACGGAACAGGCTTAATGTTGAGTAATATAATATTTATTCCTCAAAATTTGAATGAGAAATTCAAAGGTATGTGGATTCAATGAATGATTTCACAAATTTTCAATATGCGTGCTGCCTGAGACACAGACACACAGACACCCTTCCTCTTTGAACTTTTTGTGCCATGTCCAAATCTGCATTGCAGTTAGTGCATTTTTAGATAATTCTCTCATAAATGCATGCTGCACAGTCTTGTTCGACTGTGTTCATGCGTACTCTAACACAGAAAACGCCTTTTTCTTTTCCAGTGAATGGCATTTCTATACCTAAAAAGATAAAAATAAAACAATTGACATAAAATTTTGACCTGTTTCCACACATGCTGTTAAAATCTGAGGTCAACTGAATGAGAATTGGCAAAGTTATTAGATTGCGAAATGATATCAGTTTTTTTGAAACACCCTGTGTGTATGTCTGTGTATACAGCGCCCTCCACAATTATTGGCACCCCTCATTAAGATATGTTCTTAGGCTTCTCATCTCATCTCATTATCTGTAGCCGCTTTATCCTTATACAGGGTCGCAGGCAAGCTGGAGCCTATCCCAGCTGACTACAGGCGAAAGGTGGGGTACACCCTGGACAAGTCGCCAGGTCATCACAGGGCTGACACATAGACACAGACAACCATTCACACTCACATTGACACCTACGCTCAATTTAGAGTCACCAGTTAACCTAACCTGCATGTCTTTGGACTGTGGGGGAAACCGGAGCACCCGGAGGAAACCCACGCGGACACGGGGAGAACATGCAAACTCCACACAGAAAGGCCCTCACCGGCCACGGGGCTCGAACCCAGACCTTCTTGCTGTGAGGCGACAGCGCTAACCACTACACCACCGTGTTGCCCTTCTTAGGCTTCTAATAAATTCGTTTTTTTTTTAAATAATATAGGACAACAATGCAAAAAAAGAGAAAAATCCAACCTTTAATTCAAGTGCTTTTATTCAGTGAGAAAAAAATCCCACATTAAGAAATAATTATTTTACATGAACTCATGTGTGCCACAATTATTGGCACCCCTGATGTTAATACTTTGTACAACTCCCTTTTGCCAACAAGACAGCACTTAATATTCTCCTATAACATTTCACAAGATAAGAGAATACAGAGAGAGGGATATTCGACCATTCCTCTTTGCACAATCTCTCTAAATCATTCAGAGTCCTGGGTCATCTCCTACAGTATGCACTCTCCTCTTCAGCTTACCCCACAGGTTTTCGATTGGGTTGAGGTCTGGGGACTGAGATGACCATGGGAGGAGCTTGAGTTTGTGTCCGGTGAACCATTTTTGTGTAGGTTTGGCCACATGTTTAGGGTCATTATCTTGCTGAAAGACCCAGTGATGACCCATCTTCAGCTTTCAGGCAGAGGCCACTAGATTTTGATTTAAAATGTCCTGGTATTTCAAAGAGTTCATGATGCCATGCACCCTAACAAGGTTCCCGGGGACTTTGGAAGAGAAACAGGCCCACAGCATCAGTGATCCTCTCCCATACTTCACAGTGGGCATGAGGTGCTTTTCTGCATACTCATCTTTTGTGATGTATCAGAGTGTTTGTTGCCAAAAAGCTCTATCTTAGTCTCATCTGACCAAAGCACACGGTCCCAGTTGAAGTTCCAGTACCACTTAGCGAAATCCAGACATTTATGTTTATGTTTGTAAGTGAGAAAAGGCTTTTTCCGTGCATGCCTCCCAAACAGCTTGTTGGCATGTAGATAGCACCTAATGGTTGTTATGGAGACTTTGTGACCCCAAGATGCTACTCTTTGATGCAATTCTCTAACAGTGAGCTTTGGAGAACTTTTTACTTCTCTTACCATCCTCCTGACTGTGCATGGTGGCAAGATAAACTTGCATCTTTGTCCAGGCTTGTTTGCCACTGTTCCAGTTGTTTTAAACTTCTTGATGAATCCTCTGGCTGTAGATATGGGCCGGTGTAGGCGAGCGGCTATTTTCTTGTCGCCATTGCCTGACTTATGAAGGTCGACACACATCTGCCTTACTTGAATGGTGTGTTCTCTTGTCTTTCCCATGTTGAAGAGTGGATAAGAGAAATAGGCCTCTGTGTCACATCATATTTATACCCCAAGGAAACAGGATGTGATGAATTACTAATTAAAGGTTCCTAGATACTCTGATCAACTTTATAAACTACATTTATTTTCTAGGAATTGTTATGGGTGCAAATCATTGTGGAACAGGTGATTTTATGAAAAATAATTATTTCTTAGTCTAAACTAATCTGTAAACTTAGTGTAAACTAATCTAATTAGTCTAAACTAACCTGCCTTAACCAGACAAAGTTTGTTGTTTTATATGCAGCTTAATATGCAGAAAAAAATTAAGAGACCACTGCAAAATTGTCAGTTTCTCTGGTTTTACTATTTATAAATTTGTGCTTGAAGAACATGAATATTTTTGTTTTATTCCATAAACTACTGACAACATTTCCCCTAAATTCCACATAAAAAATATTGTCACTTAGAGCATTTAAATGGAGAAAACGACAACTGGTCAAAATAACAAAAAAGATGAACTGTGTTCAGACCTTGAATAATGCATAGAAATCAAGATCATGTTCAATTTTAAACACAATACTAATGTTTGAACTTAGGATGAGTTCAGACATCAGTACCTGGAGTAATAACTCTGACATTTAATCACAGCTTTCATGTGTCTTGGCAAGCTAACCAACAATGCAAGACAGTAACTGACACAAGAGCACTTTTTCACAGTACCAGTGTCTGAGTGTTATCTAGCAAGTTTGCTAACATCACCTCAAGATGTAGCTAGTGGCTAAACCTCTGTCAAAATTGCCTGATTTGGCTTATGATTAAAAAAAAAAAAAACTAGTGAGTCAACTACTTTGCTAACAGCACAAGTACAACAACAAGACATAACAAGGCAGCTAACATTTATATTACTTCCTTGTCCAACAGAAAGAAGCCCAGCTGGGCATTTGTCTTGCAGCCTTTTATCTCTCTTCGCCCTCACCAACAAGTAAAAGCCTTTCCAAGATTTACTCTTGTCCAGCCTCTTGCTCAGCCACTCTCTCTTTTGCCATGATGCTTAGCTTCTATTTATAGTTATTAGCTAGCTGAATACTCCATAGTTTTGGTGTGTTTTGTGGTGCCGTAAAATGTAGTTCTCACAAGAGCTCTCTCTGGAATGCTCACCAGTTACATAGTGCTATAACTAGTGAACTGTGTGCAGAATCAGGATGGAAGACAATCCACTCTCCCTATTACAAGTCAATATACGATGTACCATCAAAATGATTTTGAAACTGATATTTGAAGGTAAAATCCAACCTAGTGCTTCTTTAAGACAGCACTATGTTGAGACATTCATGTCTATGTTTTTTAGTTTTCCTACTGGATCTGCCATGTTGACTCAAATGCAGCTGAGCATTATTAATCAGTGAATAGTAATTCCACAACAGGAACAAAACATTTGTTTGTGCATTACATTACAAGCATTTAGCAGATGCTCTTATCTAGAGTGATATACAATATACCCAAAGCAGCCCAGGGAGCAGTTGGGGGTTAGGTGCCTTGCTCAAGGGCCCTTCAGCTATTCCTGCTGGTCCAGAGAATAAAACCAGCAAGCTTTTGGTCCCAAAGCTGCTTCTCTAACCTTTATGCTATGGCTTATGTGACACACAAAAGCATGAAAGGCAGTTACACATCAGAATCAAAATCAGATTTATTGGCTTCGTATTTTAACACGCATGAGGAATTTGGTTCTGGCTGTTGGTGACTCTCAAGCAATACCGACAATATACATATTATTTACAGATGATACACAATATACAAGCAATATACCAATTATATAAAAGACAAACAATATACATAAAGTTGAAATGTGTGTAGTCGTGCAAACACCATTGATGTGCCTCACATATGGTAATAAATACATGGAATTTTGATGTATGATTATTTGTACAGTACAGTATTTGTAGACGTGAAGCAGGGTGTAAAACTATCTGAAGAAACAAGAGTAGCTATGGCATAGCAGATGAGACCAGTCAGCTATTAATGAGGGTGATGGCATGAGTAAAGAAACTGTTCCTGTGTCTGCTGGTTTTGTTATACAGTGTTCTGTCATTCCTGCCACAGGGGAGGAGTTGAAAATGGTTGTGTTCAGGGTGTGAGGAATCTGAAATGATTTTCCATGCCTATTTCCTGGTTCTTGAAGAGTACAAGTTCTGGAGGTTGGAAAGGGGAGCAATAATGATTTTTTTTTTCTGCAGACCTTACTGTTCACTGCAGTCTGTTCCTATCCTGTTTTGTGGCTGCTCCAAACCAGACCATGATGGATGTGCACAGGACAGATTCCATGACTGCAGTGCAGAACTAGCTCAACAGCTCCTATGGCAAATCCTATTTCCTCAGTTGCCATACGTCCTTTGCTTGACTTTTTTGAGGATGGAAGTGATGTTGGTCTCCCATGTTAGGTTTGAAGAAATGGTAGTTCCCAGAAACTTGAAGGTCTCCACGGTTGACACAGGACTGTTGGATATTGTGAGGGGAGTAGTGGTGAGAGCTGTCTCCTAAAGTCCCCTGTCATCTCCATAGTCTTGAACATATTCAGCTTCAAGTTGTTCAGACTGCACCAGAAAACCAGTAGAAAACTGGTCAACATTGACAATTTCATTCTTCATTTTGAGTGATCTGGAGACAGACTTTATCTTCACATTTGGTTTTCCTCTCCCTAATGGCTCATGAATTCTCTCATAAAGTCACCTCTGAAAGTATTGGAACAGCAATGCCAATTCTTTTGTTTTTGCTATACACTGAAGCCATTTGGGTTTGAGATCAAAAGATGAATGACATGATAGATCAAAATTTCAATTAAATTTTATTTGTATAGAGCTTTTAACAATGTGTATTATCACAAAGCAACTTAACAGAAACATAAATGCCGGATATAAATTTTAAATATATGAATTTATAGATTTATCCTTAATTAGCAAGCCCTAGGTGATGGTGGCAAGGGGAAAAAAACCCTCCCTGGGACAGCATGAAGAATAAATCTTGAAAGGAATCAGTCTCAAAAAGGAACCCATCCTCATCTGGGTGACAACGGATAGTGATTATAAATAATTTGTTTGTATACCATAACTGTGTGCTATGTAGTCAAATAGTGCAATTGTGTAACTAGGAAATTAATTATAGTTTTAATATGAAGTCTATTTTGTTGAAGTTATCAACTGTTCACTGATAGAGACTTGAGTGCAAAACTGTTCATGGCAACTGTAGTCCTATCGTTGTCATTGGGGAAGCCATAGCTTAATGGTTAGAGAAGCAGCTTTGGGACCAAAAGGTTGCTGGTTCGATTACCTGGACCAGCATGCTGGCTGAAGTGCCCTTGAGCAAGACACTTAACCTCCAAATGCTCCCCAGGCTGCTCTGGGTATGTTGTACATTGCTCTGAATAAGAGCGTCTGCTAAATGCCATTAATGTAATGTAATCATGGCAATTGTAGTCCTATACCATCATAGCAAAACTGTTTGTATCAATTGCAGTCCAAAGCCATAAGCTGTAAATATGGAGCCATCTTCAGCAGAAGCGAGGTAACGAGAACTCCAATCAGAAGTGATGGATCAGGCAAGTCCAGAGAGCAGAATTTCAGCATTCATTTCCTAATATTTACATCTAGATGTGTTAAACACCTTAGAACATGCCGCCTTTGATGGCAAACCAGACAATTTTATGTGATCAAATGTATTATAACAAAAAACCTTTAAGTAAGTTGAAGTAAATAAGTAATATTTTGCTTGCAATAACTGCATCACATCAGCAATCCACTGACACCAAACGTGCAGTTTTCTTTTGTGATGCTTTCTCAGGCTTGTAGCACAGCTTCTTTCACAGCTTCTTTCCACAGATTCGTTTCACAGCTTCTTCTTCAAAGCTTCATCAATTTGGTATTCAGGTATGAGGGACATCCCAAATTAAATTTGGAGAAAGTTGTATATAGCTTTGCTGTAAGTAACAGGTAAATGAAGAAAAAAAAAAGAAGCAACCTGTCCTGTCCTGTGTGCCCTTGTTTCTGCACAGTATACAGGTATTCTGTAAGGGCTATGGCTAATTTGCTGAAACATATTAGTTGGGCATAAAGTAATAGTTAAATTTGTTTTATATAGTTAGATTTGTTAAATATTATTTGAAATATTTAAGCTGTCACGGAATTAGCCTGTGACAAAAAACGGGGGGGGAAAAGCACAACAGAATGCTTTAATAGTCCTAACTTAGCCTATTGGAGCTGCATTTCTTCAATAATTATGCATAATTTTCACTGACATTTTCATAATTTAATTGATGCTGATTGAAGGGTTTTCTGTGGCAATAAACAAACATTTGTTATAATTTATTACTACTATGGTGATCCACCCACTGTTCAGTCCAGTCAAGTGGGTTTCATTGTCAGTGCTCTATATAACTCATGTACACAAACACTGTTGTAAGGTTATGAGTTTTACTTTTAGGGTTATTTTTGCAACCTATAAACAAAACTGCAGAATAATACCGGTATGAACATGAAACACTGTTTCCTGTCCTCCTCTTCTTTCATCTTGTCTTTTATCTCAGGTCATGTTCCATGACCAAAGCAAATTAAAAGCAACTTCTAGGGCAACTAAAGGCTAAGTGTCATGTCCAGTTGGCAAGGGTACTGTAGTTTTAACTCCAATCAACTCTTCATAAGCTAACAAGGAGGTCTAGGGTTCTGAATCAACGATCTTTTTGACATGATATCATCCCTCAGGCAGACAGAGCAAGAACATATTTTGGGATTTGGAGTTGAAAAACTTAAACCTGTTTGTTGAAAGAATTAATGCAGTCATCTGGATGTGAAGGAAAATCATTTCATTGTGAAGTCTATGCTACATTTTAGAGGTTATACTTTTTGTTTATATTTACTGCTGTCCTATTGTTTCCAAAGCTTTTATATAACTGAATTTTCAGAACACTACTAAGATTCAGTTCCATTAATTTTAATGCATATTCAAGGAGGGGAGCAAGAGGGCTGATAAAAGAATACAGCCAATGACCATCAGTTCATAGTCAGAGTGAAAATTACAGACAACACAGAATAAAAGTGGATTCAGTGGCAGGAACCTTCTCTGACAAACAAAAAAGGAAAATATGCAAAACATTTTCAGCTATTTTATCTCTTAAAAGCAGTGCTTTTAATTTTTCTTTCCAACTATATTAAAGAATGATACAAACATTATCATGAAAGTAATATATTATAATCAGTTTCAGACTACAACCCCGATTCCAAAAAAGTTGGGACAAAGTACAAATTGTAAATAAAAACAGAATGCAATAATTTACAAATCTCAAAAACTCATATTCACAATAGAAAATAGACAACATATCAAATGTCAAAAGTGAGACATTTTGAAATTTCATGCCAAATTTTGACTCATTTGAAATTTCATGACAGCAACACATCTCAAAAAAGTTGGGACAGGGGCAATAAGAGGCTGGAAAAGTTAAAGGTACAAAAAAGGAACAGCTGGAGGACCAAATTGCAACTCATTAGGTCAATTGGCAATAGGTCATTAACATGACTGGGTATAAAAAGAGCATCTTGGAGTGGCAGCGGCTCTCAGAAGTAAAGATGGGAAGAGGATCACCAATCCCCCTAATTCTGCGCCGACAAATAGTGGAGCAATATCAGAAAGGAGTTCGACAGTGTAAAATTGCAAAGAGTTTGAACATATCATCATCTCCAGTGCATAATATCATCAAAAGATTCAGAGAATCTGGAAGAATCTCTGTGCGTAAGGGTCAAGGCCGGAAAACCATACTGGGTGCCCGTGATCCTCGGGCCCTTAGACGGCACTGCATCACATACAGGCATGCTTCTGTATTGGAAATCACAAAATGGGCTCAGGAATATTTCCAGAGAACATTATCTGTGAACACAATTCACCGTGCCATCCACCGTTGCCAGCTAAAACTCTGTAGTTCAAAGAAGAAGCCGTCTCTAAACATGATCCAGAAGCACAGACGTCTTCTCTGGGCCAAGGCTCATTTAAAATGGACTGTGGCAAAGTGGAAAACTGTTCTGTGGTCAGACGAATCAAAATGTGAAGTTCTTTATGGAAATCAAGGACGCTGTGTCATTCGGACTAAAGAGGAGAAGGACGACCCAAGTTGTTATCAGCGCTTAGTTCAGAAGCCTGCATCTCTGATGGTATGGGGTTGCATCAGTGCATGTGGCATGGGCAGCTTACACATCTGGAAAGATGCCATCAATGCTGAAAGGTATATCCAGGTTCTAGAGCAACATAATTATGCTCCCATCCAGACGATGTCTCTTTCAGGGAAGACCTTGCATTTTCCAACATGACAATGCCAAACCACATACTGCATCAATTACAGCATCATGGCTGCGTAGAAGAAGGGTCTGGGTACTGAACTGGCCAGCCTGCAGTCCAGATCTTTCACCCATAGAAAACATGTGGCGCATCATAAAACGGAAGATATGACAGAAAAGACCTAAGACAGTTGAGCAACTAGAATCCTACATTAGACAAGAATGGGTTAACATTCCTATCCCTTAACTTGAGCAACTTGTCTCCTCAGTCCCCAGATGTTTACAGACTGTTGTAAAGAGAAAAGGGGATGTCTCACAGTGGTAAACATGGCCTTGTCCCAACTTTTTTGAGATGTGTTGTCATGAAATTTAAAATCACCTATTTTTTCTCTTTAAATTGTACATTTTCTCAGTTTAAACATTTGATATGTCATCTATGTTCTATTCTGAATAAAATATGGAATTTTGAAACTTCCACATCATTGCATTCCGTTTTTATTTACAATTTGTACTTTGTCCCAACTTTTTTGGAATTGGGGTTGTATTTGGAAATTATGACAATAGGATGTGTTTGTAGCCCTGTGATGACCTGGCGACTTGTCCAGGGTGTACCCCGCCTTTCACCCGTAGTCAGCTGGGATAGGCTCCAGCTTGCCTGCGACCCTGTAGAAGGATAAAGCGGCTAGAGATAATGAGATGAGATGAGGATGTGTTTGTACCTTGATTTGGCCTGAAGACGGCTTGAATAAATGTCTACACCAGATACACTTGCATTACAGTTTATAACCTCTTACTCACTCTATTAGCTGATGAGCCATTATATGTGGCCTGATGCTCACATTAGCTTTTAGCATCTCATTGGCTTTGGTTTGATTGTTTCCTGTCATTTGGTGTGATGGATAGCATTAATGCCATAGATTGTGGTTGGCCATACACTGGCAGTGTAATCTCACAGGAATGCATTGTAATGGCATTAGCAATCACATACATTATGGATTCAGTGAAAAGCTCTTCTCTCCTGTGCCTGTCACTCCGAATGACAAATGAAGCCAAGTCCATTTTGTGCCAGTGACATTTCATTATTAAACATTGTACATGACTGCCATCAGGTGGTTGGTTTTGCTCATAAAATCATACTGTGAGATTATTTAGTTATAGGCTATTAAATTAGACAACATATCGTGTCAAACCTATTAAAGTCAGCGTCATCTTGAGCTAGGGCATATAAATTGTCATGTATGCTTACACACAATAGATAATTAAGAGTCATGCAGAAAACACACATGCACAGTTAGGCTCACAACCACTGGGTGGTTTATAGACCTGGTTGTAGTTTTTATGAGTTCACTTGTGAATGACCTTTTTTTGGGCATTATCACAGAGTGCTATAAAATGCCTGCTCACCCATAAAACACTGGGAATAAAACAAAGAAAATCCAACATTAATTTGACAAACTGATGCTGATCATGCAGAATCACTGAAGTATTAAAACCAAATCTCAAATCTGATACATGCCTGAAACAGAAGTTTGTTTCTGTCAAGCTGCTGTTTGCATTTCTTTCTCTCAATCCAGATTGAAAAGCAACTGTGAATAATAGGTGTATGCAACGATGTTGTTGTGGTGGTTTTTATATTTCCCTCATGGTTTTCCAGCTGGAAACCCTTAAAAGATCTCTCATCAATACCGAGTGGATGGGCACTCAGCATGCTTGTAAACAGATGGAGCTTTTTTTGAGTCTCGGCCAGAGAAGCACTGAACGACAAGCAACATGTCATTATGCAAAAGACGCCTCCTCAGGCTTTACACTTGTTCTGTGCTCTCTCTCTCTCTCTTCATCTCCCTCTTTTGTCTCTTATCACTGCCTGCTGCTTCAGTTCTATTTGAACCCTTTTGTTTCCTCACTGCTCTTCAGTTGAATTTCTGCTATCTGTTATTTCCTAAAGCAGCTGCTCTCTCATTTCAGTGGTGATGAAGGAAAATTTACGGTACAAATATACAGTGATATATATATATATATATATATATATATATATATATATATATATATATATATATATATATATATATATAATTTAAATATATAAACAGTTATTCCACGAAATCGAGTCATACATGAACTGATAGCTGACGAGGCGCGATTGCTCATGTCCAGTGAATGTGGATAGAATATATATATATATATATATATATATATATATATATATATATATATATATATATATATATATATATTCATTCAACCACAAATCTTTTAAATGTTGAACAGTTACAAGTAGTATAAAGACTCTTGAAAATGCCTCTGTTATTTAAAAAAAAAGAGTAAAACTGATCTGAACCTATTTCATTACTGCCATCTGTTGGCTCTGCAATATATCACACCTATTTATAAATTCACTTTTAATCCTGTGTGTGTTGTGATGGTGATGGAAAATACCGTCTTCAGTGTTGCTCTGGTGTTCAGTTGAGTTGAGATGTGGTGAATATGAAGGCAATAGTCATTCTCATTAAACCAGTGGGCTTTCATGTGGTAGACCACATGACATCTTCTGTCATGACCATAAGGGGAATGCAGAGGATCTTCAGGAGTGATTTGCAATGATGCTCCAAATTTAAAAGGCATCAGTGCAGTCAAACCATGACAGTGACATAAATAAACATCCCCACATAAGAAAGGCACCAGGGCCCTGTACTATGAAGCGGGTTTTCTGGCTTACCAGGGTAACTTCGAGAGTAACTTGATCACGTGCAGCGTAACTTCCCGATTAACCCATACTATGAAAGTTGGCTATGTTCAAACCGAGGTATGCTGCCATGGCAACTTATGCTGCATCTCAAACCTGCTCGTCTCAGGTTATGTTCTTGGTTAACCCGAGGTTTCCGATTAACCACACCCTTTTTAAACACCACCTCTCCACCGACATTTCCTCTAGAGACAATGCCAGCGTACCTGGATGACCTGTGCGATATCAGAGCGCAGATTAGAGATGGGATTTATGGCTCTTTGATGGGATCCGCATCTTTGTGATCCGTTCTTTGAAAAGTGCCGTTCAAAAGACTGGCTCATTTGGCTCTTTGTAAATATTTATTCAGTTTTAAGAAGACAGCGTCTAAAGAAGCCAGATCCCTCTGCTTAGACAGTGACATCAATATTTCTGGACATACCTTTTATATAAAGCAACCTAGACTTACATTATTGTAACCCCTAAACGCTCATAAATAACCATTAAAAAACAATGAGGGCTTCAATGAATGTCCATACAGAACGGCTTTTCTGTAAAAAAAAAAAGAACCCACTTTTCAAGTTTTTTTTCAAGAACATAGTTACCAAGAACGCAAGAATATTTTATAAAAAACACTTGTTTTACAAAAATATTTAAGTCTGAGATACAAAATAGATACAACTACAATAAATATAACACAAGAACTAGTTATCACACAAGAACATTTCAATAGAAAAAAACAAACTTTCTATATTAAAAATATTGAAATTGTAACAAAAATAGATACAACTAAACAGTCAGATAAATAGATAAAGTTATAACAAGAACACAAGATTATTTTAATAGGAAAAAAACAAACTATTAATGCAAAAAATATTATTATTAGAAAAATAGATACAACTAGACAAACAGATAAATAAATAAAATACACAAAAATAGAACAAACAAAATGACGATAGAATAAATTAAATGAACGTCCGTGCAAAGTAGTTTTCCCACAATATTATCATTAATATCACACAACAACATTATAAACTATATACAAAACAATTTGAACTATTAGGCAAACAGATAAAACTTGAATAAATAAAAGGCAAATGAATGCTTGCTTGCACGCGCACACACACTTACCATTATGAATGATGTTTTTATATTTCATTTTCACCTGTTGCCATGTGCGTTTGGCACTGCTGTTGCCTCTGAAATGTTCACAGGACATACACCAACTTAGTCAAAGGGACTGAACAGTCAGTCATCCTAATTCATGTGACTCTGTGGACATATCAGCTTAAGTAGGCTACTCCATGAATTTACCATACCAAATTTTATTCAGGATTTTTCGGACATTAAACAAGCTATATATGACTGGGGCCACGTCGAAGGACCATTTTCTGTGACTTGTGATTGATCATGAAGCTTCTCTCATCCTATACTTCTGTTCTGGAACATGTAGAAGGGAGAATGTACTTGCGCATTTACCCGATCGGCAATTCGTTGCCAACATGCTTGCCGCTCCTTATTGGCAGCCGCTGTGTTAGATTTTGCTCTTAATGTTGTTTTGAACTCCTCGTAGCTTTGCATTATGACAGCGCATTCTTCCTCCATGAAGTACGGCGACTGTGCCATTGTGAACAGTGGTGATTTGCGCTGATAACCTCCCCTTTAATGTGAATGTGCATTAACCCTGATTAGGTTAAACCAGGTTCAACAAATCAACTTCATAACTGGCGTCGTAGTACCGTTTAACCCCAAACAAGATAACCAGGTTTTGTCAACCCCGGTTTAGCGGGGGAACCCTGGGTTACTTCTGGGTAGGTTAACCTCCGTTCGTAGTACAGGGCCCAGGTTCTCTAACTTATCACCTTTCTGTAGATGATTAGTACAAAAGACACAAACAGTATAGAAATCATTCAAGATAAAGATATCAAACAGTATGTTGTCTTGGCTCAGATAGATTACAGATTTACTTGCATGTTTAACATCTTTATTTTGACTGCTTTTAGGTTTCTTAAAAACCAGTGTCTTTATTTTGTTTTCCAGGTGGATAACAAAGCACTTCTAAAAAGTCACTCTGGGGGAAAAAAAATTATTAAAGGCCATAAAAAGTCAGTCCATATTAATTTCAAGGTTGAAATGTTTGGCAAAAAGTTTTTGATTGCCTATTGTCAAGAAGACCAAAGGCAATATCATAACTATCCTATATTCTATCAAGTACATTAAGTGCTTGCTATCTATATTTCAATTTAGCTATTGTTTGATAAGCAGAGAGTGATATGCCTTTACCTGATGTGTTTGTTGTTTATGAATGTGTCCAAGTTGACAATATTTTGTTGTTTACAGATGTATTTGGATACAAGAGGCAAGTAAGCTAAAGTTCTTCTTCTTCTTCATCCCATAGCTGGCAAGGGCCATAGGAGCACCAATGATGACATTTTAACAGTCTACAGCATGGTGGTGTAGTGGTTAACACTGTCACTTCACAGCAAGAAGGTTCTGGGTTTGAGTGCAGTGGCCAACTCAGAAACTCCTTTCTGTGTGGAGTTTGCATGTTCTCCCTATGGCTGTGTGGGTTTGCTCTGGTTTCCCCTACAGTCCAAAGACATGTAGTTAGGCTAACTGGCTACTTTAAATTGTCCATTGATCAAGCTTGGAGAGGGATGGGCCCCGCCAAGTTTAAATGCCATAGAGACACCAATGATGGACTGTTAAACTAAAGTTGCATTGTTTTATTAAAGAAATAACTTACATAAAGGTGTGTGACCCTGAGATTGTGAGATGGTTCACAGGTGGGGGTTGGCCATCAACATAGGTGTTGGCCAGAAGACAAGGAGACAAGGTACATCTGATCATTTAGAGGAATGCTGTGCAGTTGCAGGTATGTGTGTGGTCTGGACAAGAAGGCATAAATAATATTATTTATGTGTGGCAGTTTTATTTGATTTTGAAGATCAATGGGAAGGTAACAACTTCCCACCTTCAATACATGTTTTTGAAGTGAGAGTCAGCGCATGCAAGCCAACCCCACTCTTTAGGCCCAGGGGCCTGTCCTGTCCACAGTGGCTCAGCAAGCTGAGACGACTGAGGTGACCACCCAGGCTGTACCATTCATGCACACATTCACCCCATGGACAATTTAGAGCAGCAAATTAACCTAACTCCATGCCTTTGGGGGAAACCAGAGCACCTGGAGGAAAACCCACACAGACACGGGGAGAACATGCAAATTCCACACAGAAAGGCCCCATCACTGACCGTGAGGTTCAAACCCAGAACCTTCTTGCTGTGAGGCAACAGCACTAACCACTACACTAACCACGAAATACTACAGCAAACCCCTAAACAATACCATAAGTTTTCTGCTAATTACAAACAACTCCAAAGAACTAATCTGTTTTGCTTTGCAGTAAATATGAATAAACATGGATAACAATGATACAAGCTTAGATTATACAATACTGGAAAACCTGATAAACAAATGTACTTACTTTTCTGTCATGAACGCACACAAGAACAGGTAACAACTTGCTAACTTCCTATAATATAACTTCAAGCTTAACAGTTCCTCTCCATAGCCATCTGCGTTCAGCTCTAACTTTTTTTTCTTTGTTGCATCCCACTACGCTCTGATGGGCTGATTACTTGCATGGCTTTCATTCATGGACAGGGAATGAAAACTCAGGTGGTGTTTACATTAGACCGTATCCGTCTCGTTTTTGTCGCGGATGCACTGTCCGTTCACATTAAAACGCCGGGAAACAACTCCACAGGCGGAACAACTTGAATCCGCCAGGGCCCACGTATTCAACCCAGTTCGTATCTGATCCGGTGCTGTGTAAACATTGAGATACGAGGAAACACAGTGCTGAGCTCTAGCTGACGTCATCATTGGACAACGTCACTGTGACATCCACCTTCCTGATTCGCTGGCGTTGTTCATGCCACGTTGGTCATGTGACGCGACTGCTGAAAAATGGTGCGGACTTCACTTCCTGCTATTGTTTCCGCCTTGTATCACCTTTTTGTTTTTCATTAAAGAGTATAAAAGTACGAATATAATGCTTTGCTTTGTCATTCTTAATGTTGTTCATGGTAAGATGCAAATACTGCCCATTGTGTAGTTATGATTGTCTTTAGGCTTGCCATCCTTCCACTTGCAAGTGGTGAGTGACTTGCACATGCCCGATATGCACTGGGGTCACACACACAGCGGCTCAGTCCCAAATCATTGCTCGTGCCCTTCACTCGCGCGCTCTGTGAGCTGCGCAGGGCCGGAGTGCGCACCCTCCAGAGGGCACTCACTGTTCAGGGCGGAGTGATTTGGAGCGCAGCCGCTGAGGAGGAAGCGCTGAGCCGCACTGACACATTTCAATTTACGTGCCGTCTAATTAGTCATGTGATTAGCGTATCCGTGTATTGGCGTTGCTGTGTGCACGCGAATCTTGTATTGGCGTTGCTGTGTGCACGCGAATTGTTTTAAAAATGTTAATCTGATGATACGCTGATATGGTCTAATGTAAACACCACCTCAGTTAAATGGCTCTCATTCCATTACTGTGTGTGTGTGTGTGTGTGCGCGTATTGGGACATGGGTGAGATTATAGAGTTTGTAGCTCCAGCCTTTAACTCATAATGAAGACTTCTTCTTGCACTTATCTTAACTTTGTGTGCTTCTTACCAGAATAATGTGGAAGACCAATCATATGACATCATTCTATCTGAGCTTTCCTTAAAGTGATGCTGACACAAACATGTCTTCTTAGTGTTATTTTATAGATTTTTACACAAACTTTTAATTTTTGATGTAATGGCAAAGTGTGGAGATGAAAACTCAACAAAATAAAACATTTAAATCTCCCATCATGAAGCGATGCCTGGAATTCCCTTCCCTTCCACCAAGAATGGACCAAACTGGAAATGATGTAGATTGGGGGACCCCTGCCTGAAAAGCGTGCCAACAGAACATGTTTTCATGACAGAACATGAGCTGTGAGCTGTGTCTGAAATCACTCACTCATTCATTACTCCCTACTCACTATCTAGGGAATTCTATATCGAGGATTATATAGTGAGCTCATTGGTAAAATGAAAAAAAAAAAACACTTTGTGACACTACTCTGTCACGCCATTATTTACATCATTACTGTTGCACAATTAAAATTTGCTGGATCATTTAGCTGGTAGGTTTTCAAAATAATAAATTAATGCATGTGTTTTTTGTGATAAATACATATTATATTGAGTGTGTTTCCCACATAAATAAATACAAAGTACTTTGTGTCTGCTGCCTCTTTCAGTTCCTTTAAATTAAGGCTGAATACTTTCTTCTTTGCCACTGCCTATGAGTCCACTACATAGGCTGTAATATACCCGTACATTCGGACAGCACTACAAAATGGTGAACTCACAATATAGTCCACTCTATAGTGAGTGATTTCGGACACAGCACATGTCTTGTATGATGGGGATGAAGACGAGTTAGTTGGGAAAGAGGAGGTTGGAGAGGAACTTTGTTTTTTACACACAAAGCTCTGAGGAATGTTAATAGACCCAGTCAGATGTTTACATAGAAGCTTTTTTTCTTTCTTTTTAAAGGACAAACTTTTTATCCTGAATAATACATTTTGAAGTTTGGATACCTTGTACAGCAGATACAGTTAAATTCATAGCTGAGGTCCCCCTGTGTGTGTGAAGCGACGCTCCATACTTAAGAGAATATGGTGAAGCATCAACTAAATTTTTGATGTCTTTTGTGACTGTAGGGAACCTGATCATAAGTACAAGCCAACATATCTCATAAACACTTGGCCTCTAACCTTAATGAAATTTGTCTCTTTTTAATTACATAAGATAGATGGGGTTTTATCCCACACTTATTTTAAATTTGCTTCTTAAAAAAAAAAAACATAGGATTATTTACGAACACATTTTACACTCATTGGGAGCTCTGCTTTTAGGAAGTGCCTAAATATGTATGTGAGTCATGAATAGCACCAAAACCTCCAGCTGCCTCATTCGGTGGGCACTCCGGCTTCAGAAATTGCATTATTCAATATCATAAGGGCAAACTCAATGTAGCACCTGACACCCTATCTGGGAGTCCAGTCGGACCTACCTGCATGATGACTTCAAGTCAGAAGGAGTCAGAAGATCTGCCATTCTCAGTTTCCATCCTGTGGGAAGAGCAGCACAAAGATCCATTGGTACAGAAAACCATCAAGGCCTTAGCTGAGGGATGTAAGGATACAGAGATAAACTATACAATTATGGATGATATGGTTTACCGGAAAGCTCACCTTTCAGATACCGTAATAAATACCACTACTGCCTGTGGATACCAAAGTCTCTAATTCCCTCTGTTCTGAAAGCATATCATGATTCCCCTCTGTGTGGCCATCAAGGCATTTTTAAAGCCTACAAATGCCTCCCTGATGTAGTATTTTGGCCAAAGATGTGGAGTGATGTGAAGGATTTTGTCCAATCGTGCATGAAGTGTCAGACCTGGAAAGCAGATAACAAAAGACCCTGTGGCAAAATCCAGCAAACTGAGGTGAAACAGCCAAACAAAATGATGGGTGTAGATATCACGGGACCTTTGCCCCATAGCCTGGACCATAATGAATACTTACTTGTCTTTGTGGATTATTACATACGATGGGTTGAGTTATTCCCCATGTGTCCAGCAATGTCACCAATCATTGCTTGTATCCCACAAGGAATTTCTCACCCGCTGGGGAGTGCCAGAATTCCTGTTGTCGGACAGAGGTTCTCAGTTTGCTTCATCTTTGTTCAGAGAACTCTGTGAGAAATGGTCAATGGTTCCTAAGCTTACAACATCTTATCACCCCCAAACCAATATGACTGAGCATGTAAACAGAAATATCAGGTGCATGATCTCTTCATTTGTACAAGACAACCACTGCAAATGGGATCAGTACTTACCAGAATTCCAGTTTGCACTAAATTCCTCTATGCATGAAACAACAGGTTTATCCCCTGCTGAATTGCATCTAGGACGAAAATTTAGAAGTCCCATGGACAAACTCTTACACAGAAGGGACCTCTCTCCTGATGCCTCCTACTATTAAGTGGTGCATCAATTCAAGGACTTTCAAAATAAAGCAAAAGACAGTAGCAGAAAATCAAAGTCCAGACAACTCAAAAACTACAATAAAAATAAGAGGGATATGACTTACCATCCAAAAGATTGGGTGTGGGTCTGTAACCATCCTCAGTCTTCTACAACAAAACACTTTTCTCTAAAATTAGCTCCTAAATGGAAAGGACCGTACCGTGTCTTGCAACAATTAGGCCCAGTGAATTATCAAGTTGTCAGAGAAGACAGTGGCAAGGACATGTGCACTGTCCATGTAAATAATCTTAAGCCATGTTACCCAACTGCCGCCAAAGTTGATACATGGGAGAAACAGTCCATCATTGACATTTTATTCGAGGAATCCAATGATGAAGACTTCCCTGGTTTCCCTGATTAGTCACTTACTCCAAACTTGGGTTGTCTTTTGGGGGGGGGGGGATTGTTGCGGGTGGCTGCAATGTTCGTATAAATCCTGTACAGTTTGTTTACCCTCTTTCTTCATTGTCACAGGGATTGGACTGTCTACCACAGTAATTATAGTAGGCTAGCCTGGTGACATCCTGATGAGGAGGTTTTTATGAATGAGTAGAAAGCATAGCGGTAGGAAGGCGATGGTGGATGACCGTGCAGCGGTAGTCCTGAAAATCAATAAGTCAAGTGTAGTAGCCTCTGGAGCCCAGTTACTGTTGGATTTTCCCTGGGAGGACACTGCAACCGACTACAACTGCAATCGGAGTGTGGATTTTATTGCTACCGAACTGCAGGTTTCTTGGGAAGCAGAAGGGGATGGTGATGGGAAGAAAATCAGCGCTGGACAGATGGGTTGGAAAAGCATTTTTTTCTTACTATTCCCACTGGCCAAATTGCCCTAAACCTCTTCTTCCCCAAAGTTATCTCTTTCCCTTGCAATTCCCTTCATTCCACCAGCTTATCTGCATACAACTCCTCAGTTCATTTAAACCTCTTACTCCCAAACATTAAGCCCCAGTTTATGTTGTTATGATTGATGTTCTGTTTTTTCTATTGCTTGCGTTTTTGAAATGGTATCGGCATCAACAACCCACGGCCTTCCCTTGGTATGAAATCATGTGCAAATCCCAGTTTATAATAATTATTAACTTCATTCTACAGCCCCAATATATGGACTTTTCCATTTAAAACTAGTGTTGCTGTTTTTCTTGATGAGTTTGAACTGCTGTAGCAGATTTAAAAATCAGCAGTATTGTCTGCCTGACACCCCTGGACTAACGAATGTAAAAGAAAAAAAAAACAAAAAAACAAAACCATAAATAACTTAGCTTTAACCTGGCTGGGATATTCTATGCTACAAGTGGCATGTTCAGATTCCAGGATGAATCAGGTGCACTGAAAGTGGAAAATAACATTGGACTACATTCTCTACTGGAATAATAATAATAATAATAATAATAATAATAATAATAATAATAATAAACATTAAGATAAGAAATGTTTGTTTAAATCAAAGTGATTCATTTATTTCATTCAAAATCTCACTAATGCTACGTTCACACTGCAAGGCTTAATGCTCAATTCCGATTTTTTTGTGAAATCCGATTTTTTTGTGAGGTCGTTCACATTAACAAATATATGCGACTTGTATGTGATCCTCAGTATGAACGAAAAGCGACCTAAAAGTGTTCCGCATGCGCATTGCAGGATACGACGACATCACACGCAGTGAGCATGGCCAGTGTTTACGGAAGTAAAACCGCCCGGTTGCGGTATGACCCATCCAATCTAGCTTGAATAGCTGCATCCCCCCAAATGGAAATCAGCTCCCTAACCTCTGCATCCTTCCATTGAGAAGATTCAGAACCTTCACAGCCCGAAGCGTCCCTCGCATTGATGTCATGCGCAGGGGCACAGATACGTTTTTTGAACTGGGGGGGACAAAAAACTGGGGGGGACAAAGCTGCCAGCAAACCAACCCCAACCCCGATATGCCTGTCAAACTTGTTGTGGGTTACCATAGCAACCAAGCTCGAGCTCGCAACCTGTGCAGTCTGCACAGCTCAACCAACTGAATATCAGTCTTTGTTTTGTTTTATGTGAGTTGTTGCAACTATGTATACACTGCCGTGCACCTCAGTAAACCGAATGGTAATTAGTCTTTTGATTTTTCCATGAGGTTTGCCTTATGCAAAGTGGGGGGGACCAAACGAAGTGAATTTAAATCTGGGTGGGACGAATCCCACCCGTCCCACCCTCTATCTGCGCCCGTGATTATGCGCCATGTTGTTGTAACTTTTTTTGAGAGACCCGCCGCCTACTTCAGCGCAGAATAGTGATGTTTGTGGCTTGTTGATGACGTGTAAGTCGGATGAATGTGACCTGGCGGTTCAGACTGAAGTCGCATATGAAAAGAACGGATAGGAATCGGAATTAGGACCACATATCCAAACGGCCTGGGTCGGATTTGAAAAAATCGGATCTGTGTCGTTCATATTGTCAATAAAAGATCGGATACAGGTCACATATGGGCGAAAAGATCGGATTTGAGTCACTTCAGCCTGCAGTGTGAACGTAGCCTAAAAGATGGGGATGTTGACTGTCATTTCACTTTATTGAGTTGTTCGGTTCTTGACATAATATGGATGACTGCAGTTGTGAAAGAGGGCTATTTACTGTACTCTATCTTGACACAATGCAAATTATGATCTCAAACACATCAAGAAGGCAAGAAATTCCACTAATTACCTTTTGATGATGCACACCTGTTAATTGAAAAGCATTCCAGGTGACTACATCATGAAGTTGGTTAAGATAATGACAATAGTGTGCAAAGTGACATCAAGATAAACGCTGGATACTCTGAATAATCTAAAATATGAAACATTTTAACACTTTGTTTACCACATCATTCCATATATTATATAATAGGTTTGATGTCTTCAGTATTGTTCTATTTTTCAATGTAGAAAATGGTCTAAATCCAGAAAAATGTATGAATAAGTAGGTGTGTCCAAGCTTTTGACTGGTAGTGTGTGTGTGTGATATTAAATGTATACATTTTGTTTGTGAGATAGATTGCATTCGATATTTTATTAATTCATTCTATTTAAAAATAGCACAAAGTCTGTTGATAATTCTGAGTTTCTGTGAGGTGGCATGCACATTCTTTTCCTTTGAGAAGGGTGTCATTCAGAACGAAGGACAAGGTATGGGTAAAAAGGAGAAAGGAACAAGATTGAATCTCATCTCATGCTTCATTTTTGTGTCTCAGAGGATTGTGAATAATGTGTCTCAATCCTTCTGCTTTGCTATGTTGTCACTGCAGAATCCCAATGCTGCCACTCCTCATCACTGCTTTCCATTCCCATCAAATCTAAGCTGCCTCGCCAATAGCACCAAGACACCACCGGGTTTCATTTATAATTGCTTTTTAGCAGTCTGCAAAATTAGGAAGGTGGGTTTTGTTTCAACTAAGTAATGGGAAATGGTGTTTGTGTGCTGAATGAAGCTATATTAATGTATTTATCAGTGACACGTCCAGTAATAGCATGAACAATTACTTTAGATGTCTAATGTGATTTGAACAAGTCCTCACATGTGATGAGAGAATGTGCTTTTATTTCCCAGGATGATTATCTACACAGCCTTCCAGCCAGACATTTCAGGCTGTAAACAAATCCAGAAAGACACAATTTAGCTCCAGAGACAAGATTCTCATTTGTCTTTCATTTACTTCTTTAAGTAAGAACTGTCAGATAAAACTGTGACACAACTGAAAGTAATCACTTCTATTACATTTCAAGCCTGTGTACATGAAGTTTATTTGTTAAATATCGAGAAATATATTTTTTCCATACACTTTGTAAACCAATAGTAATGTGTGGGGTAGAGTCAGTATTTTATTATTTGTATACTGAAATAATATACAAGAGGAAGAACACCTTGTGCAGAATAAATTACAGGCTCAGTAAAGCCTATAATAATTATTTTATAACTTTTTTTCATAATGCAGAATTTAATGTTCCATTTTATGTTGTGTATTATTATGGTTGGGCAGCACAGTTGTGCAATGGTTGGAACCGTCACCTCACAGCAAGAAGGTCCTGGGTTTGTACCTTGCAGTTGATTAGTGCCTTTCTGTGTGAAGCTTGCACGGTGTTCCAGTTTCCTTCCATAGCCCAAGGATATGTGGATTAGGTTAACTGTCTACTCTAAATTGCCCATAGGTGTGAGCGCCTATTTGATTGGTAATTTTTGATCCATCCATTAAGATAATTCCAGAAGAGATTGAGCAGTGTTGAGTTTTGTGATTTTTATCTCATCTCATTATCTCTAGCCGCTTTATCCTGTTCTACAGGGTCGCAGGCAAGCTGGATCCTATCCCAGCTGACTATGGGCAAAAGGCGGGGTACACCCTGGACACATAGACACAGACAACCATTCACACCTACGGTCAATTTAGAGTCACCAGTTAACCTAACCTGCATGTCTTTGGACTGTGGGGGAAACCGGAGCACCCAGAGGAAACCCATGCGGACACGGGGAGAACATGCAAACGCCGCACAGAAAGGCCCTCGCCGGACACGGGGCTCGAACCCAGACCTTCTTGCTGTGAGGCGACAGCGCTAACCATTACACCACCGTTCCGCCCTGTGATTTTATAAAAAATTTAAATTGTCTAGATCCAAAACATATCCAATTCCACCTACCCCATGGCGCAAAAGATGCTAAATGTGATCACTTCAAGCTAAAGGTGTGTGAAACAAGCATTTCAAAATAAGTGTACATAGAAAAATAATGGCTTCAACACACCAGCCTCTAATTGTGGAAGGAAGTAATCTTTTTAAACATGTTAATTGCCTTTTAGTCATACTAATCATGGCAATGGGGGGGGTGTAATATTGGATCATTTTACTTAATAAATAAATGACCAATTATAATATCTTTGTCTCATTTGTTTAACTGGGTTCTCTTTATCTACTTTTGTGACTTGTGTGAAAATCTGATGATGTTTTAGGTCATATTTATGCAGATATAGAAAATTCTAAAGGGTTCACAAACTTTCAAGCACCACTGTATTTGTGTTGGATCAATCATTTAATGATGTTTTTGGTTTCTCCCACATGCTGCATATAGCAAATGTTACAAAAGATTAAGTATATGCCTGCAAGATGGTACAAGAGTGTGTGTAACCTTTTCTTTTAACAACACTCAGTAAGTGTCTGGGAGCTGAAGACACAAATTGTTGAAGTTTTGAATGTGAAATTCCCTCCCGTTCTTGCTTAATATATGACTTCAGTTGCTCAACAGTTTGAGGTCTCCGTTGTCATATTTTGCTCTTCATAATGCACCACACACATACTCAGTGGGAGGTAGGAAGCTAAGTTAAGAACCTGCGCTCTTGTACTGCATAACCACGCTGTTGTAATGTGCGGAATGTGGCTTGGTATTGTCTTGCTGGAATAAGTGTGGCACTGCGTGCTTTCAAAGACATTAAAAGTGTTTTCGGATACATTAACATTAAAAAGACTTGATTAAAATATCTTGTCCCCATTTAAAACTTGGACTCATTAGCTAAGGACTTAAAACATGTTTAAATTACTGTACTGATATTTTCTGTGTGATTTCATTCATTTTCCTAGCAGGTCTGGTAATGTTTTACATGGTTGGAGCACCTGGTCAGCAGAGGGCGCTGTGCGCATAAGGTGTCAGTAGCTGACGCCAGTCACTAGTAGAGTGAGACGTTAGACAGTTCGAGTAATGCAGAGCAGCACAGACGCTAAAGACTGATATGTGTTTCTGCTACTGTTCCTTCAGGTAAGCTGCTCAGAAATCATAACCACAATGAAATATGAAAGTAATATAACGTGTAAAAGCCTTAGACTGAGATATGGAGTGATTTTGAACGTGACTTTGAATGGAGATGAGTGAGTCCATAGTAAGGTATAGTCATCCAACATGGCGGGAGATGCTAATGATATTAAAAATGAGCTATGAAACTGTTTTCTAAAGTGAGAAGTGCGCAACAGTAACCAAAACCACAAGCGGTGATGATAGTTTGAAGCTAGCTGTTGCTAATGTATGACGTGAAAGGTTTAAAAAGTCTTTGTGCCTGTGTGAATAAGCGAAGGCTAATGATACAAATGCTAACCGTAATAAAGCCCGCGTTTATTACGGCTCTGACCAGTTATAATGGAGGAAGACAGTAGGCGGTTTTCTGTGGGTTTCTCAGAATAAGAGTGCAAAAGATATATATTTAATATGGGTTTTCCTTTTACATTTCAAAATAAGTTTTTGTATGAAAGGCATGATTTCAGTATTAAAGTTTATTCTTATTTTTGGTGAACACTGAGTAGGACAAAGGCAATAATAAATACTGATGATTTTAAGAACAGTAAGTTAGGAAGTTAAAAAGGTGTTTGTTACATGATTACAGGAGTGTAATTTGAATGTTTTTTATTTATTTAGTGTGTAATATGTGTTTTGAAATATGCCAGTCACTAGTAGAGTGAGATGTCAGACAGTACGAGTAATGCAGAGCAGCACGGCTGCTAAGGACTGCTATGTGTTTTTGTTAGTGTTCCTTCAGGAATAAAATTTTAATACGCTATACAAAGCCACAGCGTCATTCTTGTAAGTGTAACATAAGCAGGGACATCCCTGAAAAAGACATCATCTGGATGCAGAGGTCTTATAAGTAGCCGGTCAGTGGCAGGAAATCGCTGTCTGTAGTAGGATTTGCTGCCGCCTATTTTTCACTGAGTAACAAAATCATAGTTCGAAATATAGCTGCAAGCAGCAATGCGGGGCCAAGCAGTGTGACCCAGCCTAAGTTGCCATGGCAACAGAAAGAACTGACCAGGCAGACGGTCATAGGCACGCACAGGAAGTGTTTACAAGCAGAAATGTACCTCCAACCAGATGGTTAGAGGCATGCACGGCTTCACCGTCAAATTCGATTGACTGTGATGGCTGAAATTACTTCAAGTGTACTAGGTGTGTGTGTGCGTGTGTGTGTGTGTGTGTGTGTGTGTGCTAAAAGACTGCTGAGATATGAGCTCAATTATATATGAGCCAAAACACATTTTGGAAAGTTATAGCGCCCCCTAATGGCCAAAGTGCACCAAATGTGGTATGGGCACTTATGGAGGGGTGGGGCATAATCCCACCAAGTTTGGTTAAGAAAGATCAAAGGGCTGCCGAGAAATGAGCACACGTCCTGTTTCGCGTCTGCACATCCAAGTTTGATTGGCAGCGACGGCCAAACGCTTAGGAAATTCTAAAAACCGGGTAAGTTTTTTGTGCAGCTTAGTGCAACGTTGCCATCTACCAAGTTTGGAAGGAATTGGTCAAAAATTGAGGGAGGAGAAGCATTTTAATTGATTTTCACATAATTCAAAATGGCGGAAAATATACAAGGCGGAATATGACGGCATAGGATGCATTGGATTCGTTTTGACCCAAGGATTCCAGCGATACACAGATTTTGACGATCAGACATACGTTTCAAAAGTAACAAGCAGAAATGTACATGCAACTTTGGCCTGTTGTTGGCGCTAGAGAGTTTGAGGTGGTGAGTTGAAATTTGCTGACAAGAACCTTGAGCCAGCCTAGAATCAGTGTGCCAAATTTGAAAACCTGTCGTCAGACGGTTCTATGGGTTTCCATAGAATTTCATTGATTTTAACAAAATTCAAAATGGCGGAAAATCCTCAAGGCAGAATATGACGTCATAGGGTCCGATAGATTCGTCTTGACCCAAGGATTCCATAGGCAGTGGAATTTTGTTTCTAGCCAAAACGCATCATGAGATATGAGCCAAAAGACATTTTTCCTAGTTATAGCGCCCCCTAGCAGCCAATATGTTCCAAATTCTTTGGGGTCCTTCATGGAGGGGTGGGGCATAAACCCACCAAGTTTCGTTAAGATACGCCAAAGGCCGGCCGAAATATGAGCACACTTCCTGTTTGGCGTCTGCGCCTCCAATTTTGATTGGCTGCCACGGCCAAACGCTTATGAAATTCTAAAAACCGGGTAAGTTTCTTGTGGAGCTTAGTCCAAAGTTGCCATCTACCAAGTTTGGGAGAAATTGGTCCAAAATTGAGGGAGGAGAAGCATTTTAATTGATTTTCACAAAATTCAAAATGGCGGGAAAACTATATGGGCGGAAAATGACGTCATGGGGTGCTTTGGATTCGTCTTGACCCAAGGATTCCAGGGATACCAAGTTTTTGAAAATCGGACCAACGGTTCAAAAGTTACAAGCAGAAATGTACCTGCAACTTTGACCTGCTGGTGGCGCTAGAGGGTTGGGGGTGGGGACCTAAAAATTGTTGTGGGGAATGCTGAGACTGTCTAGAATGTGTGTGCCAAATTTGAGCATTTTCCTATGTGTGGTTCTATGGGCTGCCATTGACATCCCATAGGAGAAGAAAGTTGAATAATAATAATAATAAATATAGCTGCAAGCAGCAATGCGGGGCCAAGCAGTGTGACCCAGCCTAAGTTGCCATGGCAACAGAAAGAACTGACCAGGCAGACAGTTAGTCTAAAGTTACTATGTACCAAGTTTGGGAGAAATTGGTCAAAAATTGAGGGAGGAGAAGGATTTTAATAGATTTTCACAAATTTCAAAATTTTGGAAAATCTACCTGGTGGAATATGACGCCATAGGGCGTGTTGGATTCGTTTTGACGGAAGGATTCCAGAGATAGTGGAATTTTGTTTCTGCCCAAAACGCATCATGAGATATGAGCCAAAAATCATTTTTCCTAGTTATAGCGCCCCCTAGCGGCCTATTTGGTCCAAATGTTTTGTTTTCCTTTGGGGTGGCGTGGGGCATAAAGCCACCAAGTTTCGTTAAGATACGCCAAAGGACGGCCGAGATATGAGCACACTTCCTGATTGGCGTCTGCGCATCCAATTTTGATTGGATGCCACGGCCAAACGCATAAGAAATTCTAAAAACCGGGTAAGTTTCTTGTGCAGCTTCGTCCATCCTTGCCATGTACCAAGTTTGGGAAAAATTGGTCAAAAATTGAGGGAGGAGAAGCATTTTAATTGATTTTCACAAAATTCAAAATGGCGGAAAATCTACCAGGTGGAATATGACGAGACAGGGAGCGTTGGATTCGGACTGAAGGAAGGATTCCAGCGATACTAAGCTTTTGACGATCAGACCTATGGTTCAAAAGTAACAAGCAGAAATGTACCTGCGACTTTGACCCGTTGGTGGCGCTAGAGAGTTTGATGTGGTGAGTTGAAATTTGGTGACAAGAACCTTGAGACAGCCTAGAATCAGTGTGCCAAATTTGAATACCTCTCGTCTGACGGTTCTATGGGTTGCCATAGAATTTCATTGATTTTAACAAAATTCAAAATGGCGGAAAATCCTCAAGGCAGAATATGACGTCATAGGGTGCGATAGATTCGTCTTGACCCAAGGATTCCAGAGATAGTGGAATTTTGTTTCTGCCCCAAACGCATCATGAGATATGAGCCAAAAGACATTTTTCCTAGTTATAGCGCCCCCTAGCAGCCAATTTGTGCCAATTTTTTTGTATTCCTTCCGGGAGGGGTGGGGCATAATCTCACCAAGTTTCGTTAAGATACGCCAAAGGGCGGCTGAAATATGAGCACACTTCCTGTTTGGCATCTGCGCAGCCAAATTTGATTGGCTGCCACGGCCAAACGCTTATGAAATTCTAAAATCCGGGTAAGTTTCTTGTGCAGCTTAGTGCACATTTGCCATCTACCAAGTTTGGGAGAAATTGCTCAAGAATTGAGGGAGGAGAAGCATTTTAAGTGATTTTCACAAAATTCAAAATGGCGGGAAAACTATATGGGCGGAAAATGACGTCATGGGGTGCTTTGGATTCGTCTTGACCCAAGGATTCCAGGGATACCAAGTTTTTGAAAATCGGACCAACGGTTCAAAAGTTACAAGCAGAAATGTACCTGCAACTTTGACCTGCTGGTGGCGCTAGAGGGTTGGGGGTGGGGACCTAAAAATTGTTGTGGGGAATGCTGAGACTGTCTAGAATGTGTGTGCCAAATTTGAGCATTTTCCTATGTGTGGCTCTATGGGCTGCCATTGACTTCCCATAGGAGAAGAAAGTTGAATAATAATAATAATAATAATAATAATAAGAAAACCGACAAACACATTAGGGGCCTTCGCCAGCTTCGCTGCTTGGCCCCTAATAATAATAATAATAAGAAAACCGACAAACTCATTAGGGGCCTTCGCCAGCTTCGCTGCTTGGCCCCTAATTACGTGGGAGCCAATGGGAGCTGAGCTCCCATTCCCTCAGGCTCCCATGAAAGAAGCAAACTTAATTTTCTGTGGAAGTCTCTCAAATACGTCATATATCACCATAATAAGCTTGAATAGCCTATATCACCATATAAATATAAATAAAACTCGTTTCATAAATAAAACTCGTTTCATATGCAGCCATAACTTTGTATCAAACGTGCTATTAAACCGCAACATGTACGGCTGTACTTCACCACCACACCACTATGTGTGCAAACTGAAATTTGCAGCCTGCGAAATCGAATGTGAAGTTAAGTCCGAAGAAGACTTGTCCTCTATCTCACAACGATCTTCCTTTGTTTAACAATATATATAATCTTATATATAATTTGTTTATATATATATATATATATATATATATATATATATATATATATATATATATGCATGCAGCACCGTGTGTGCGTGCATGTGCGCACCTGTGTGAAAGCTGTGCACTGGTCCAGGAGAGCGAGTATGCATTGCTTTTTTTTTTTTTTTAAATAGAGACCCCCATAGGGTCAAATTTATAATTCGAACCCTGAACAAAATATATTTTTGTTTTTATATCTGTACAAAACTGAGTAGTGTGCAATGTGAAACTAAGTTTTATTCAACTAAATAATGGTCAGATACAAACACGTCCGTAGGAAATAGAGGCAGCCATCATGCTGCCGTGTGCTGTAACTAAGATGTAATCTGATTGTCAGCACCTTGTCGGCCAATGTTTCATGTACTGCGATTGAGCTGCACTCTCACATGGCTAGAAATGGCGACTAAGAAGCAGAGCAGCACGTTTGTAATTTTAACCATCACTATGATTTACCAAGTGAAATACCTGGTGTGGCTTTAAGGGGGGTGCTACTGCCCCCCCCCCCCCCCCCCCCCCAAAAAAAAAAAGTTTTAGTATTGCAGATGGCGAGATATGCCCACCGTTTTTATTTAATTAATCAGGTTTTAAAAAAAAATAAACAAAATAAATCATTATATGGGCTTGAGGTGAGGAGTTTATGCTATAAATGTATATTTAATAGTAGGTCCTGTAGGTTTTTTTGCTCGTGACACGAATGCAATGAAAAGCGAGTTGGGCGAGTCCTGTTAGATTTTAACAGGGCCTGGGAACTTCATGCATTGACATAATAAAAGTGTGGGAAATAAGACCGGATCGATAAAAGGACATTGACCGGTAATTTTCGCATTTGTCTGTCTGTATTTCAAAAGCATCAAATCAAATGATCCATGAAAAATGGTAAAGATATGGATCTAATATACTTCTAATTTCTTTCCAAATGTTACACTGAGCGAATACATTGTGGTGGCACAGCCTTTGATTTGCTGATCGCAGATGCTCTCGATGATGTCCCCTCTCATCAGCGAGTAGGAGTGCATTCTGGTATGACACCACATGACGTTGTTATCAGCTGGGTAGGTTTACCACTAATGTTAAAAGAAAATGGACTACTACAGGTTTTGGACCCTAGCAAAGTGTTTGGTTTTTTTTTTCCTCCCCCATCGTAGTTTAACCCTCTGGGGTCGAGAGCTTCTCTGGTGAAGCTTGGTAGGGTTAGAATGAGTAGGTTATGTATTTAGATAAATATCTTCAAGTTTTTATCATACAAGCATGACAAACATTGTTGCGGCCTCCGGCGCAGTTCAAAATTTGCGTGGAGATGCTCTGACGGGAGCAGCCAGTGAGATTAATGACACGCGGGTTACTTTCTTAACTTAAATGTTTGTTTTAAATCCTTTTATATTTCTGTTTGCCACGGTCAAAAAACTGTGTCCCCTTCCTACTCCCGCCAGCTGATTCAAAATCACCTGTGTCACCTGTGTGCGTAAGGTGAAAGGAGGTGGGGCCATGTAGTATTTAACGTAGATCTAAATCTGTGCCCATTATTGCCCAAACACCCTGTGACACAGACTAACTACATCAGCATAATCAATAATAATATTTAACTTCTTATATTCATACTAACAAAATGAAACAACAAAATAGCAAAAATGGCTCCAGCATCCCGGCCCCTAATTGTCTACAGTATTCTGACAATTACAGTAATAAACATGGAACCATCAAGTATAGTTAATTTGTTTGTGTTAGAGGCCATATACATTATATATCAGCAAATTTATAACAGTTCTATTCAGTGGAAAGAATGAAAAAATCATCTTCAAAAGGGAAAAAAAATCTTCAAAGTACAAAGAAAAAGGGAAAGAGAGATAAATCAGTAAGGTCAGAGTCATGTCAAGCCTCCAGAAGAAGGCACAGCTTAGTGAGGGGTCGCTCCAGAATGTTGCTTCTGGTCCGAATCTTGACCCGTCGAATATGTCCTCTGCTGTCTGGAATGGTCTCTATTATTCTTCCCATTAACCATAAGTTACGTGGTGATGTTTCATCCATGATCAAGACGATGTCGTCTGGTTTAAGGTTCTTTCTCACCACATTCCACTTTTGCCTTTCCTGCATCAGAGGAAGATATTCTCTGACCCAGCACTTCCAAAACAGGTCAGCGATATACTGCACCTGTCTCCATCTCCGTCTGGCATAGCAGTCATCCTTCTTAAACACTCCTGGTGACAGCAGGGGTTGTCCTTTCAACAGAAGTAGATGGTTTGGTGTGAGGGGTTCTGGATCACGCACATCATCAGAAACTACAGTGATGAGTCTATCATTCAAGATAGTCTCTACTTCACAGAGAACCGTCTGCAGGCTTTCTTCATTCAAGACTTGCTGCCTAACAATGGAGTAGAGGACCTTTTTGATGTTTTGGATGAGTCTCTCCCATGAGCCTCCATAGTGTGAGCCGAAGGGAGGATTAAAAGTCCATTTTATTCCCTCAGTTGATAGGGCTTGCTGGATCTTGCTGTGATTCAGAAGTGCTAGTGAGTTTCTCAATTCACGTTCTGCCCCCACAAAGTTTGTGCCGTTGTCAGAGAACATCTCTTTGACCTGACCCCTCCTGCACATGAATCTCTGAAGAGCAGCAATGCAGGAATCGGTGTCCAAGGAATGTGTAAAAAGCTCTCAAACACGGCCACTTTAGGCTCATACCACTCAGTGCGATCTTTTCCCTTATCTTCGTCAGACAGCAACGCTTGAACAGATAAATGCGCTTTGGACAGTTCATTCATTGCAGTTCTTAATGCGGCAACGCTTTTGTCAGTCATTTCAACACTTGCATGAGCATCAGACAAAGCCCTTGCTTCATTCATTTTTCTTGTACAAACCCCCAGTTTCCCACCGCAAGTCGCGGTTAGAACTTTCAAGCTTTGTTCAATCATTGTTTCAGCATCTAATTATTTGGGCATACACTGTGCGATTTAAATACACTCCACTTAGTTATTGTTTACAGTCACTTTCACAATCTGTGTTCAGCATTTAAAGTCCACTTGTTTAGAAATGATCACCTTTGTAATGTTTTGTTTTAGGCCATCCCTTTGTTCTCGTTCTAAACAGGAAACTTGAGAATCCAAAGCGCTTCAGGAAATAAACTTTTACTCATGGACCGGAGACTTGTAAGACAACGTTACATCCAATAATCCTTCCAATGCTTTGTCTTCGTCATGAAGTTTCAAAGCCAACAGTCCATAGTCCATGAAAAGCTCCAAAACTTTAATCCAAGGGAGTTTTTTGACTTAATGTTGCGGCCTCCGGCGCGGTTCAAAATTTGCGTGGAGACGCTCTGACGGGAGCAGCCAGTGAGATTAATGACACGCAGGTTACTTTCTTAACTTAAACGTTTATTTTAGTGCTGTCAAAAATGTCGCGTTATTAACGCATTAACTTGACTCAATTTTAACGGCGATAATTTTTTTATCGCGAGATTAACGCTCTGTGACATGATGCCACGCCCCGCACAGCCAGAGTCCTCTGCCCTCCCCCGAAGAGCCACGGTGCTCGGCTTAGGTTTCGTTTTCCCATCGGTGGCTCCAGCCCCACTTTGCAGTGGCTGTGACAAGGCGTGTTATGCTCTACAATAAAAAAAAAAAATCGGTACAACCAGTGTTCGAACTATGCCGATATTTTCGGGGGGTCCCTTTATTCCCTTGGGGGGGTGCTTGCGCTTGTCTCAGAGCGCGGCTCTCCATCGCGCGCTCACCTCGGATATGCAAATGCTTCCCATTACACATGATTGCTATGTCAATAAACATCATTTTGACAATATTTTAGAGACCCCCCCAACATTTCCCAAGTCATGTTTTCAAGGGATCTCATGTCTGTTTCAGGGGATCTCGGATCCCCCGTGTACCCCCGTAGTTCGAACGGTGAGCAAGCCCATTCACTTTTTTATGCTGATAAGAGAATTACAGTGGTTTTTCATGTGACAAAAATGTGCGATTTAAATTGCGATTAATCGCGAGTTAACTATGACAGTCGCGACATTAATCGCGATTAAATATTTTAATCGCTTGACAGCACTAGTTTATTTTTTTAAATCCTTTTACATTTCTGTTTGCCATGGTCAAAAAACCGTGTCCCCTTCCTACTCCCGCCAGCTGATTCAAAATCACCTGTGTGCGTAAGGTGAAAGGAGGTGGGGCCATGTAGTATCTAACGTGGATCTAAATCTGTGCCCATTATTGCCCAAACACCCTGTGACACAGACTGACTACATCAGCATAATCAATAATAATATTTAACTTCTTATATTCATACTAACAAAATGAAACAACAAAATGGCAAAAATGGCTCCAACAAACATACTGACAGAAGCGTTATACTTTACACTTTCCTGTGTGCCCACTGACAAATATATTTTTTAAATTATCTAAATTAGATGAAGCATATCCCCTAATTCAGTCACACCTGAGTCGGAGCACTGAGCTCCCACTTCTGCATTCATAAAAGACTATATCTATGGTAACAGCATGTTAATCACTTTCACTCCTTTTGGTTTCTCTTTTGCAGTGTTTTCTTCTATTTTCTAAGTTCGAGTCCAGCAGATTTTACTCTGAATGCCAAATGGTATTACCGTGTCTAGTTTTGGGTCACTTTAAAAGTTATTTTGCTCCAAAGTTACTTGGAATCTCATACTCAAAATTTTAACTTTTATGTAATAGGTGTGCTAATTACTAAATTTCTTATACACTTCTTATAAACATAGTATAAAATAGTCATTGTTGACAGAATGTTTCACGAGTGCTATTATAGTACCTAGTAAGTCCCAGGAAGTTGGAACCAACTGGAACATCCTTGCCCCCATCATACTTTTTTCTAGACATGGAACTGACCTGTGTGTGTTACTGTTTTCCTGGGTAGAACTCTAAGCAGGTTTTTCTTGTAAATTATATTCAGTTTGTAATGTAATTAGCAACTAATGTCTAGGGTAATTTGGCCTTTGAAGATCACAAAAATGTACCTGGAAATAGCTGAGAAGCCATCTCCAGGTATCTAAAGACCGGCCCGTCATTCGGACAGGCTGAAATTTGGATGGACAGATAACATTTCAGACTTTTCTGTCCTGTGCCAGTCTGCTTAAAATTCCCCAGTGAGCTCAGACTGCAGTTACTAAAACAGTAATAATTTATTGATAGTAGGTGTGTTGTGGTCAGTGTACTACATTGCACTGTCATGTGGTAATGCATTATATGACAATGCAACTTTTCATCAATATTACCATATATCAGTTGTAGTTGTGTTCTACACGTATACCTGCAACTCTGCTAAGATGATTTTCAGTCACAAATAAAATGGTTTTGAAAGTTTTAAAACTTAGGGTGAAGGATTTCCATCACCCCAGCAAAAGCTGGGGCGTGCATTATGCATGGGCCTGTCCAAAGTCCATTTACTCCCCCACAGCCTAGACACCATGTTCCCCAGCAAACATATTCTTTCTCAACCTTAATCTTGGATATTGGTACGAAGGGGTTGGTGATCAGTCAGATGGTCCTCAACCAGGGTTTGGGAATGGGATGAGGGGAAGGTCAAGATCCAAGATTTGATTTCAGTGGTTGAGGTTAGGGTAAGTTAGGGTTTCCGCAAAGATCCATGTCCTGGCCTAGACCAGAGCCGTGTTGTGCACTGTCCTTCCCGTGTCCCATCCCTGATGCTCCACAGGTGCCTGGTAAGTACCCCCATGTTGTATTTGGGATATTATTCCATGTTAGGGTAGGTTAGGGATGGGTTAGGGTTTCCACAAAGATCCACGTCCTGGCCTAGGGTTAGGGTAGGTTAGGTTAGGGTTAGGCTTTCCAAAAAGAACCACGTTCTGGCATAGGGCAAGGCCGTGTTATGCACCGTCCTTCCCGAGTCCCATCCCCGATGCTCCACAGATGCCTGGTAAGTATCCCCATGTTGTATTAGGGTTATTATTCCATTCTTTTTTGGGGCCTAGGGGCTAAGGCTAGGGCTAACGCATATCTCCGGAACCGTAGGTCGTAGAGAGTTGGGGACACTTCTGGTGTGCTCAGCACCCTCAAATTATGTAGGACGCCACCCACTTTCAGGTCTCTATGACCTACGGTTCTGGAGATATGCCGACCCAGGATACGAACCCCAGACTTTCACCATTGTAGTCAATTGTGTGTACCATTACACCACGGGGCTCCCAAGGTTTAGGGTTAGGGGTTAGGATAGGCCAGGAGAGACTGATCGCGACATGTCGCGATCCTCTGATAGCAGTTGACAAGAAGGTCCTAGAGACTTGAAAATTGAATGTGACATGATTTTTGATGCCCGTTCCAAAGGGTTAGGTTAGGGTTAGGGTTTCCACAAAGATCCACGTCCTGGCCTAGGCCAAGGCCGTGTTGTGTACTGTCCTTCCCGAGTCCCATCCCCGATGCTCCACTGATGCCTGGCAAGTACCCCCATGTTGTATTTGGGTTATTATTCCATTCTTTTTTGGGGGCCTAGGGGCTGGGTTAGGGGATAAAAGCGAGGTTTGGCACCCCCTGCCATCTTCCTTTTTGGCTCTGGAGTCGGTTCTGAAGGTCCTACAGTGATGTTACACCCCTCTATGGATTCAGCTGGACCAGGGCTATCCACTGATAATGGAACTGTTACGCTGCTACATTGGGGGGTGGAGCCAGAGCCGAAAAAAGGGTTATTTTATTTTATTTTGGCGATATCTCCGGAACGGAAGGTCGTAGAGACACGGGACCACTTCTGGTGTGTTCAGAGACCTCGAATTATGTGGGACACCACCCACCCCCGAATCTCTACGACCTTCCGTTCCGGAGATATTCAACAAAAAACGTTTTCCCATAGACTTACATGGAGTGAAAATTTTATTAAGTCCCACAGCCAGGAAAGTCCTCCTCCGAGAACTGGCTCAATGTCACTTCCGTGACAGATGTTGTTTTGCACGCGCCCCGTTCAGCCCCTCTAGGTCGACTGGACGTCTTGTCCTCATTTGCACGATCGTCCAGTGCGGAGGCCAGTTCTGCTTGGGCCTGGTCAAGGGTGGCTCTTTGAAGCTTTTTGCCATAATTGCGAGTAGCCCACCTAGTGGCCGTATCAAACAGAGGGTGCCAATTGCCCCTGATCTCACTCTTTAATTTCTCCAAGAGAGAGTCTATATTTTGTTTATAATGTTCTTCCAAAATCAAATTGGTGTTATAGAGCCAGTTCCTCGCATTACCCTCTAACAGTAATTGAGTGCGCTCTGAAGGAGAGGCCGGCTTTATGATCGTGCACAAGGTTTCAGTGAGCCTTTGTAAAGATGGCGGTTGCCGTGTGGGGCTCAAAGAGGTTGAAACCTTGCTTAAGTGATGAATCGAACGGATGAGGCTATACATCGATTTGATGTTCTGCCTGTCCCGGTCAGTGATTGGTGTATTGTTTTGTGTGCTGTTTTTAGTAGGGGTTGTTGCTGCCCATCTCACCTTAGTCCTTTGATTAGAGGTGTCTCGATTTTGAGTTCTGCCCCTAAAGACACTCCGTGAGTGGTTCCCTTTATCAGCTAAGACCGCAAACCTATTATCTGAATAATAAGGGTTACGACTCTTCTGTTCCTTTTTGTTGAATGGGGGTCTATATTCAATAATACGTGGGTTATGGTACCATTGTGCTAAATGCATAAGGCCTCGACGGGACCTGCCCCGTTGTACCACCGTCCACTCACTCATATTGTGAAAAAGAAGACAGAAGAAGGGGGAAATAGAAGGAAATAAACTTTGTTTAAAACAAGGGGGGGAAAAGGGGGGGGAAGCCAGTCACGACGTTTCGGTACAGTATGTACCTTCTTCGGGCGTTGGCTTGCTAGAGACAAAAATAAATAAATATAAATAAATAAATAAACAGTACGTTTTAAATGTATTTGGGTTTGATGATATTTCGATGCAATTACACGGTTTGGCCACAAGATGTCAGTGAAAGACCACAAACTTTTGAATAGGTAGTGTTCTGTTTAGTCTAGAAATAGACTTTTGGAAGATAAATGCTGGATTTTGTTTAATCAAAAAAAAACAGAGCCTTCTTCAGTCTAGAAATAGACTTTTGGAAGATAAATGCTGGATTTTGCTTAAAACAAAACATAAAAATTAGAGCTTCCTTCAGTCTAGAAATAGACTTTTGGGAGATAAACGCTGGACAGAGCTTTCGTCAGTCTAGAAATAGACTTTTGGGAGATAAACGCTGGATAGCAGGAGAATCAGTGCATGTGTGCCTGTGTTTGAGCCTGTGTTCTATTTATACTCTTAGGAAGGCCCCTCCCCTTCCTTGTTAGAGAATGACTAAGCAAATTCCATTTTCCATCAAGTTTGAATGGGCTAAAATTGGTTATAAAAACTAACTAAAATTATTAAATTTAATCATTTGAATACTTTTACATGTTTCTTAAATGCCATTAGCAATTTTCTATCGAATCTATTTTCAATTTTCCATATGTACCCTTAGAGTTTTTTCCTTTTTCTTTTTGTATTGGAGTGAATAGGTTGCAGTTAATCTTTAGAATTGTACCAAATATTTAAATAATTCCATTTGACATTTATGGTTTTTAACCCCAATCAGGACTTTCTTATGAGTAGGTAATAACCACTTTCCCTTTATTTTCCTTTTTTGAGTGTTTATTGTTTTCCTTTTAAATTTTCTTTCACCTTTTAGGCATACCAGTGATTTTCTCGGCCAATTGCACATGCCCATCAGGAGAAACATGGACAGGGGATACGTGCTGGCACCGCTTAACATCCAGACAGGACCCGGGAGGCACTGGCTGGTTAGGATTTCCACAAAGATCCACGTCCTAGCCTAGGCCAAGGCCGTGTTGTGCACTGTCCTTCCCGAGTCCCATCCCCGATGCCCCACAGATGCCAGGTAAGTACTTCCATGTGTATTTGGGTTATTATTCCGAGCCCCAGTTGGAGTTTATTGGGGTTGGGGTTAGGGTTAAGGTTAGGGTGAGGTAAGGGGATAAAAGCGAGGTTTGGCACCCCCTGCCATCCTCCGTTTTGGCTCTGTAGTCGGTTCTGAAGGTCCTACAGCGATGTTCCACCCCTCTATGGATTCAGCTGGACCAGGGCTATCCACTGATACCGGAACCGTTACGCTGCGACATCGGGGGGCGGAGCCAGAGCCGAAAAAAGGGTTATTTTATTTTGGCGATATCTCCGGAACGGAAGGTCGTAGAGACACGAGACCACTTCTGGCGTGTTCAGAGACCTCGAATTATGTGGGATGCCACCCACCCCCGAATCTCTACGACCTTCCGTTCCGGAGATATTCAACGAAAACCGTTTTCCCATAGACTTACATGGAGTGAAAATTTTATTAAGTCCCACAGCCAAAAAACCTCCGGGGGGACATTGTTAGGAGCACGTTTCAGGCCATTTGGAGTCGTTTGGTACCTATTTTGGAGACATGATCAGGGCTCGAAATTAACTTTTTTTCTTTGTGTCCCCCAGTGGTCCCGAATTCTGTGTTGTATTGTCCCGAATAGAAGCAATAGTGTCCCCATTTTTTTCTCCTCTGAAATAACCAGTGGTTAATATTATCATATGAAGTTGCTATTATATTTGTAACTATATGATTTTGGACCCTTTATATCATTTTTACAATAAGTCACAAAACACAAGTGACACATGTCCAATATATCATCTACTTCAAAATTAGTTGTTGCGTTTTCAGTTTATTAAACTTTGGCGATCTCACTGTATGAATAGATACCTGTTTATTTAAAAGGGGCCAACTAGCTCATTCAGAAAATGTTTCAACTCACTACATCTGCAGTACACTAGCTGAAAATAAGACCCCTTTTATGTTCGTTTCATCTACTTATACCTTGAATATCTGTTGGCATATATAAGGCCAACTTATCATTTTCACCATTACCATTATCCATTTTTATGTAATATACCTGTTGCTTCATTCAGAGATGTTTTGAAAGCCATCAGCCATACCATCAATGGATGAAATGCACACCCATGTTGCAAGCAGTACAATAGAAGGTTTGACCCAAAAACCGAAATATTTTAATCCAGTCTACAGTGTAAAATAAAGGAAAAACGCCATCCAGTCATGTCGAGGTACCACCTCAAAATGATTGGATACTGACACGTCAATCAGACTGAAGCCCGCGACCAGCCCGTCCCTTCTGTCTGTGTGTGTGTGAGAGTGTAATGGAAATTTCTAATAAACACTTCAGAACGCTTAACAGTCGTCTTTTCAGTCATTTATTAAAGTAAATCATACAAAGGTATATAAGAAAGAAAGAAAATTAAAGCATCACCTCTAGTGATGTGAGAGTACGCGCGCGCTCTCTGAGTTGTGTTTTAGTGGCTGCTATCTATTATACTCTAAAGGCATTTGCTTACTGCTTGCATCTTCACGTGATTGGCTCAAGATTTTCTATGAAGCTTTGTTAGAGCGTGCACCTGGCGTTCGGGCGGATGCGTAGTTATCAGAACTCGGGCACCCTGCTTATCACCCCCAAGGTCAGGAAAGGTGGTTACATCATGAGAAGATGCAAGCTAGGTTGAACTCAAGCACCCTGCTCATTACCACGAAGGCCACAGAAAAGCGATTACAACATAGGAAAAAACATCTTTCTCAGTATAGGCCACTTGAGCTCAACATACAGAAACACAGAGAATAATAATGTTCATCCATTAAAATTTCCCTCACATTCCCCCCTTTTTATCCTATAGGATAAATTGCTAAAGGAAAGAAAAGAACTGTACACAGTTTCAGTGATAAGAGTTCTCAGAGAGATTCGACTTAACACGTCATTGAGTGTACAGGGATAATGCTAAGGCTGTTTTTATAAGACATAGACATCTTAAATAAATGCTAGCAAGCCATATACATAGATCAGGAATAATAGAACAGGAAACAATCATAATGAAAGTGTTTTAAGTCAGGACCAATTTCATTTCAACTGTGCTGATGTCATGGAACGGTGGGTTATAGTCTTCGTGTGAGTTTGGAGGCCAGTCAGGCAAGTCATCGGAGTCTATTTTCACCATCTGGTAACCGATATTTGTCAGCTGCCTCTGAAACACAGACATACAACATTGACAGAGAACAGGGAGCAAACATAGCATCACAATCACTAAGCCCAGGACCGGTATGGTGGATAGAATTAGAGTCTTCCATCCACTAAACCAATGCCACCAGCTGTCTTTGTCTCCTCCATGTTCGTCTGCTCGTAATTGTTCAGCAACCTTGCGCATCTTGTTCAGTGCCTCAGTGATGTTACCATGATTTCCGTCGTTTTCAGGAATGTACGTACAACAGTGTTCTCCTATCATGACACACACTCCACCTTCCTTTGCCAAAAGGATGTCGAGGGCCATGCGATTCTGTGTCGTCATTAATCTGAGTGCGGTCAATTCAGTTCTCACGCCCTCCATGGCCTCTATGGTTGAATTCACAAACTGCGCCAGCCTATAATGCACCACCTCAAGTTCATTCCAGAGTTGTGTTATCCCGTACTGTGGAAACAGTGCCTGAAAGAATTTCTTCACCTTGGGTTACAGCTGATGTTCCGGAGGAGGAAAATAATCGCCGACACTTCTGCGTCGTCTGCCACTCGTCTCAGGGGTTGCTATTATTAGGTGGGCATCTAATTGGATCAGAGCACACGTGCCTTTCCAATCTACCGGAAGAAAGTTATACACATAGTGACCACACTTCCACTGCCAGCCTGGGTAATAGAAGGTTGGACCCGCTAACTGAGTTAGATTCCCTCCTGGTCCTAAGTCACTTCCTGTTATCGCTTTTCTGCCTTGCTTGTACAGAGTGCCACTTCGTCCCGTGCAAGTCACATTTGGATTTGGGACTGAACCCTGCACAGTGCAAATGGTTGAACACCTGGTTTCCTTGACCTTCCCTACGAGGTTTGAGTTTGGATCACCCTTTCGCCCTGCGCATAAGGTATAATTTATCCCCTTTCCTAATTCATTTACACTAATTTCTACCCTTGGGTCGTCTCCCCCACCTTGATACATGACACTACAGTCTTCTACATCATTGCAGACAGCTTCCATCACAGCTCGCCATGCTTGCGCAGTGTCTTCATCCGTTGTGTTGGCGATCTCGAACACGAATGGTTGTGTAACGGTGTGTGGCAGAGTTGAGCAAACTAGACAATTTGACCTGTTAGCTTGTTTAGCTGTAAAATTAGCATACTGCCAATACAAATTATGAGTTGGATGTCTCCCTCGTCTTGATTCTGTGTCCGTCTGGGTTCCCTGTATCGACCACCACACGAATCCTCCCATGAGCCCCATTAGGATCAAGATACTCAGGCCCACGACTGGACCTAGTTTATAATGATTTACCCCCTTCATTTTGTGTTAACTAGGTCTCCGAGTTAACCCTTGCCCTTCTTGACGTGTATTGGTGCTCAGAGGGCGAGCATGCCCTATCAGCCCTCGTCCCACCTCACCGGAGCTTGGAGAAACTCGGGACTTCTGAAACGAGTTTTACTGACTAGATACTAAATACTCTTCTCTATTGAGGGTGCAACAGCGTAACTGTGCTGTCACGCTCAGTCCCGTGGAACTTGCTCGCCACGTGGTTTAGATCAAAGCAGGAAAGCGGTCATGTAGGGCACCTTCTGAATGATAATCGCTTACCTCTCCTCCTGAGTCTCGGGTTACCACTTGTCCCACCTTATGGTTGGGGTTCTGTCCTCAGATGTACTTAATTAACACTTCTTTCTCCTCGAGCTTTAGTCAGCATCTGGGTCACTTAGGCCTTCTTTTCCCTCCTGCTTAGCCGGTTCAGGAACCCTCCTGCAGTGGCTAGCGTGGATCCACGTCACTCTGCCTGGGACTTTCACTGCCGTTGGGGTCGTGAGCAGGACCTGGAATGGGCCGTTCCACCGTGGCTTGTTCCACTTGGTTCGTCGGAAATCCTTCACCACGATCCAATCCCCTGGTTGTAGATCGTGCAGAGGTCCCTCAGCGGGTTTGGGAAGTGCTTCTTTTACCTGTTTGTGGATAGATTTCAAAGCAGAGGACAATGTTGCACAGTAATTCAACATTGCATCATCACACAGTGTGGTGTCCGGCAGTGTTCCTTGAGCTAGCCCTATCCCCGTGTTGGGTACTCGTCCAAACAGAATTTCGAATGGGCTTAACCCATGTTTAGGCCTAGTTTGCATCCTCATTTGTGTGAGTGCTACAGGGAGGACCTTTGTCCATCCTAGCCCTGTTTCTGCACAAGCTTTGCTTAGTTTATTTTTAAGTGACCCATTTTCCCTCTCTACTGCTCCTGCACTGGCAGGATGATAGGCACAATGTTGTTTCAGGTCTATCCCTAGGAATGCTCCTATTTTCTTTAGGGCTGCATTAACAAAGGGTGTTCCATTGTCACTTGAGATTTTGCTAGGTATACCCCACCTAGGAATTACATCTCTCAGGAGTGCTTTGACTACTGCCTCTGAGTCTTGTTTAGCTGTGGGGAATACTTCTACCCATTTTGAAAACATGTCAACTATTACCAGGCAGTACCTTTTTCCCTTCACTAGGTGTCAGTTCAATAAAGTCCATTTGGAGGTGATCAAATGGTTTGTCTGGTATTGGGTGTGCTGCTTGAGTTAGTCTGATACCTTGACCTGCATTATGTTGTGCACATATCAAGCATTGCTTGCAAAATTTTGCAGCATAATTTGAAAACCCCTTTGTGAACCATCTCTTTGTTACTTCTGCTACCATCCCCCCTTTTGACACATGGGTGAGCCCATGTGCCAATTTTGCATAGAAAGGGAACATGTATTTTGGTAGACAGGGACGGCCCGAGGGACAAACCCAGACCGAGTTTGCAAGGATACAGCCTGCCTGTTTCCAGACTCGTCTCTTGTCCTGGGTGGCAGTGCTCTGAAGGTCCGCTAGCTGTAAACAAGGGGTAGAAACCTGAGGAAAGGCAAGGTTAGAGGGTGAACTGGAAGCCGAGGCTGCACACTTAGCTGCCGCGTCTGCCCTGTCATTCCCTTGAGACACAAGATCAGTATTGTTAGTATGGGCAGCACACTTACACACAGCAATAGCTCTAGGGAGTAGAACAGCATCCAACAACTCAGAGACCAATTTATGATGTGCAATGGGAGATCCTGTGCTAGTGAGAAAATTTCTATGTTTCCAAATGGTGCCAAAATCGTGCACAACGCCAAATGCATACCTACTGTCCGTAAAAATATTGACAGATTGCCCTGCCGCCAATTTGCATGCCTCAATGAGGGCACAGAGCTCTGCAGCCTGCGCCGACAGGTTCGAGGGCAGACGTGACACCTTGAGGACCTCGTGATCTGAGACTACGGCAAAACCTACTTTGTTCTTTCCCGTCTCTGGAGGCTGAACCATCCACATAGAGGATCATGTCTGGATTTTCCAAAGGGTCGCTCTTTAAGTCTGCCCTGGGGGAACAAAAATCGTTAGTGAGAGCAACACAGTCATGTGGCTCTCCATCGTCCTCTGTAGGGAGAAGAGAGGCAGGATTCAGAACAGTACAACGTTTCACAGTGATGTTAGGCATATCAAGTATGACTGTGTTATACTTCAACCATCTCTGTGCTGACAAATGTGATGTCTTTTTCTCCAACAGAAGCAGGGAGACAGCATGTGGGACCAAAAGGGTGAGGTTAGAATACCCCACAATATTTCTGGAGGCAGTTACCGCCTTTTCAGCTGCAGCAACTGCACGCAGGCAAACAGGAAGTCCAGCCGCCACTGGATCCAGCCTGCTGGAGAAGTAAGCTACAGGTCTCAATCTATCCCCGTGTTTCTGCAAAAGAACAGAGGTCATAAAACCCTTCTTTTCATCTACAGTTTGAACAAATGGTTTATTGGGATCAGGCAGTCCCAGTGTGGGTGTGGTCTGTAGGGCGCCTTTTAGGGCCAGGAATGCTTCTTCAGCTTCTGGTGTCCATACGACAGGTGATGAAGCAGTGAGGGACGAACCGTGCACGAGCTCTCTCACTGGACTTTCCAGGATGGAATAATTCGGAATGAATGCTCTGCAATAGGAACACATACCCAAAAATGACAAAACTTGTTTCACAGTGATCGGCTTGGGAATTTTCTGAATAGCTGAGACTCTGTCCGCAGACAGCGTTTTTCCCTCCCCTGTGATATCATGCCCCAAGAAATGCACCTTCTGTTTTGCAAACTGTAATTTTGTGAGGCTAGCCTTATGACCTTCCTTAGCGAGGTGTCGCAGTAGCGTTATGGTGTCATCCTCACATTGAGCTTTAGTTGGGGCACAAATCATTAAATCGTCAACATACTGCAGCAAAGCTGATCTCGGTGACAAAGTTAACGAAGCGAGGCTGTCTCTAAGGCACTGGTTGTATATGGTTGGGGACTCACAGTAACCCTGGCACAAACGAGTGAAAGTGTATGGACGACCATCATACATAAAGGCAAACCAATACTGGCTGTCTTTATGTATAGGAATAGAAAAGAACGCATTTGCTAGATCCACCACTGAAAACCACTTACTGTCAGCGGGCACCTGGCCCAAAATGGTGTATGGGTTAGGGACGTCAGGTGTGCGCGGAACAACCGCAGCATTGACTGCTTGCAGATCTTGGACAAACCTCCACTCATCGGGCTGAGACGATTTTCTTGCCTTCTTAACTGGAAAAATAGGAGTGCGCACTGGAGAGTCCGGGCAAGGGACAATTACACCTGCCTTCAGCAACGAATCAAAGACTGGTTTTATACCTGCAATTGCTTCTGGTTTGAGTGGATACTGGGTCTGCCTAGGCCTGAAATCCGATTTGGGGGTGATCACCACTGGTTCAGCATTCTTTATTAGGCCCACATCATGTTTACCCTTTGCCCAAACGGAATTTGGAACTCCCGCCAATTTGGGGTGCACCTCTGCTGGAGTTATGCCTGTGGAAACAGAGACAAACAGGCCACTACGGCTGGGGTCTCCAGGACCCTGGTCATCAGTGGCTAGTATTACGCTGCGCTTAACATGCACACACACAGCCTGACTTTGCTTGTAGACCCCAAGCCTTTGACAAAACAACACACTAGGGTCCTCTGTTCGGGACCATTCATTGTCATTGGCTGCACACTTCTTGACCCACTTCCCCACGTCTTTCCAATGGGCGGCTCGCGGTTTTGCTAATGAGACATGGGGTATAGAATCAATGATGTCAAAGAAATCATGTTGGCAGCAGTCAACCTCAGAGTCCTCTGTTCTGAGGCCGTGCATAACATGTTTGAGAACACTGCGATTAGCATTGATGCAGCTGTTTGGACAACGAGTAAAATGGACCTGCACAGCACAATAATGTTTAGACCAATATGTAGTTTTGAGGGTCAATCTTTCACACGTGTGGGGGTCTGCAAACCAAGTCTTTTCAAACTCTACATCTTGCCCTTGGTGAACATGTGCTGTACAATGCAAATCTTCCTCTTTCATATAATCTGTGTCAACTGATGAGGTGTTCAAGCGTGCGAGCTGTACAAGGTGTTTTGGAGTTTGTGTGGCTGGGACACTGGTCCACAAAGGTTTTTTGTTTTTTTGTTGTTTTTGGTCCACAAATGGTGTTTTTGTTTTTTTTTTTTTGTCTTGCACACAAACTATTTACACTATATACAATAATGGTTGATCCTTAAGTCGATTTCGACATCTTCTTCCTCGTGTGCCAGAATGATATGAATGTCCTGGCTGGCAGGCTACACTTCTCCACCTCCTTTATATATTGGTCGTATGCCTGTCGGTGGGTCAGTTTTGGATCCAGAGACACCAAGGACATCTCCTCTGACTTCCAACGCACCTTGCTGTTCGATGGATAAAACCGAACCAGCCCTTTCCTCACTGAACCTTCTTCCTCTACTTCCTCTACCCTCTGTACATCCTCCTCCTCCACAGGCTGTTCAGGCTGCACTTCCTCCTGCCGTGCCTTTTTTGGTGGAGCAGAACCTCTTGGGGGAAGACGGGTGGGAATAGATTCATGAAGTTTCCAGAGCTGGAACGGGGTCTTGTGGGGCAGGGTGAACTTGGAGAGGAGAAGGAGTTGCTGCAGTTGATTCATTGTCAACGGCAGCTCCCTGATGAGTTCCTGCATACGCCTGAAGTCCACATAGTCGTTATTTTCTATCAGTGCTATGCAGGACAGAAATGTAATAATGCGGAGGGAGTTGCTGTCATCCAATCTTGGATTAGCCCTTGCCATCCTCTTCATACACAGTGCCACCCAGGGCATGCCATGCTCCTGGTAGCGCTCCAGTTTCCTTGAGAAGACAAGTCCCCGCCTCTCCATCTCAGTGATGACCTTCTCCTCCACTCTTGCAGCCCTGGTCTCCATCTGGAGTGGCTTGTCCTGTCCATAGAGTTGAACCACTGACCTCTGGTTCCATGATGCCGTGGGGTTTTTGGTTTCCCAAATTTGTATTTTTGGGAACCAGGTCAGATTGAGGTCTTTCAGGCCAAGGGTGAGGCACTCCTTCAAATTTCCTCCAGACTTCTCCACGAGGTCCTGTGCCTTCTGAAATAACATGGGGAAAGGGAATGCGTTCCTAATGGTGAGGAGCTGTATTAACTCCTCTGGCTGCTGTGCCCCAACAATCTTTGTCAAGCCAGGCGATTTCTCCCCCTTGAAATCGTCAATGTGGAGCCTGCTGGTGCTTTTCAGGTCTGCCAGGAGCAGGTTCCAGAGCTCTGCCCCGAGCACCGGGGGCGCTGCCTTCAGGCTCTCAATGAACTTGAACATGCGCCGGATCCTGTCCCTGCTCCTGGTGTCCTGTGTCCAGTTGGTGAGCGGCGGTGGGCTCACCTCTGATGTTGCGGAATTGTGTGGGGCGAGGGCGGGGAACCCCCGGAGCCTGGTGACGGACTTTTCACCGGATGCAGAGGTGCCAAGTATCTGTGTGAGCTGTCTGTCCCCAGGAGCGAGAGGGTGGCCATAGAAAAGCTCCTCAAGAGCAAGCTCACTCTGATAAGCTTTCCATGCCTCTGCAAAGCCTCCCTTTCCTCCTCGAGTGGCAAAGATGTCATGCAGCCTCACCAGGTGGAAATCTAGGATTTGCGCCAGCACTGTCTTAAGCCCACTGGTACGCACATTTGCAAAGGGCAAGATGAGTGCCTTGTTGAGGAGTTCTTCCCTGAGCTTCGAGGTAACAAATCTGTCCTCGGCCTGGAATTCCTCGGCTAGGCAATTTCCCTTGAAGAGCCTCACCTGCTCGATACGTAATCCAAAGAAGCCCCGGAACTTTGTGGCGGTGTCCAGCATGTGCGCCAAGTAGTCCTGTGCCCTGTTGTGCATGATCTTCAACAAGTTCCAGTGGAGCAGTCCACAACAGGTCACGACCCCGCTGACTGGGTGTTTGTACCATTTTCTGATGTGGGTGTGGGGAGAGTCTGCATAGAGCTGAAGGAAATTGAGGTGGCCATCCCAGTACCCCTGACACCCGAGAACATCCATCAATCCTGCAGACACATCAATCTCGGCACCAATGGAGCTCTGGAAGTTAGAGGTCTCGGACATCCCGACGGATGGGAAGACGGTGCCCCTCTGCCCCACCCATTCTTCCACACCATTCCTTGACCAGAATATTTGAGTGCCATGGTCCCTTGGAAGTATTTCCACTGCGAAGTGCAGAGAGGCGCTGTTTATATGGCTAGTGTGGACCAGCTTGCTGATGTCCAGGGTGTCTCGGTGTTTCTGGCCAAACTGGGTCAAAGTGTACAGAAATGTGGCATGCTCCTTCTTGTCTGCCTTGTCTTTTGCCTGGTCCAGTAAATCCAAGACAAACTCCTGATCTTCCCAGATCATGTCGAACATCGACGGGTTGGACAGGGAGTTCTTCTTCATGGATGATCTGGACATGTCATGGTCATCAGAGGTCCGCAGTAGCTCCACAAAGTAATTCCTTACCTCGGTGAGCTTATCGACGGTGAGTTTGAGTGCAACTTTTTCCTCAAAATGTACACACCTCGAGCCCTTGGGGTCGCGCGGAATAACTGTCAGGTTGAAAAAGTGCCCAGTTGAGATCATTCCAAGCGTCATTCCTCGGATGTTCATGAGGTCTGCACGGAATTCCTTGCTGCACTCAGTGAGAGGAAAGTGTTTCTTGAGTAGGTGGTAGTGCTTTGTAACATTGGTGGTGGTGGGCGGGGGGAACTTCAAATAGTGCAGGTGAGGCTTGATCCCAGAGGACTTATCCAGCTGGATGGTCACTCCGTCAATGTCGTACATGAGTTTTATGTCTTCACTGTGGATATCCATTGTGGAGGAAAACAAAGGGACCCTCAGGTCTTCATCCATGAGGAAGTCTTCAACATCACTATAGTTATTGAAGGATTCCAGAAGGCTCTGGGTGTTTTGTTGAGCCACCGCTTCAAAGGTCTCAGTTGCCTCTGCCTAAAAAAAGTGAAAAGAAAGACTGTTGCTTCCTTACCTTATTTTTCCAAACTATCCAGTTGTAGTTTTATTGTTGTGTTATTATATTTATTATTATTATATTACTTATTGTCTATGATTATTATTATTATTAGTGCTTATTTATGCAAACTATGCAAATTACTATGATAGCATGCTAACTTGCCTAAATCGGTAACCCATTTAGCCTAGCCTATCTTAGCCTATCCTAACAGATTACAATAAAGATTACATTAAAATATGTTAGCATGCTAACAGGAAGTTAGCATGCTATCAGGTCAGTATGCTCACATGTTAGCATCAGCATGAACAGAGTAAAAACTATACAAATTACCTTAAAATTTGTTAGGGTAAGTGGATAAAAGCGAGGTTTGGCACCCCCTTCCGTTCCGGAGATATTCAACAAAAAACGTTTTCCCATAGACTTACATGGAGTGAAAATTTTATAAAGTCCCACAGCCAAAAAACTTTCTGGGGGACATTGTTAGGAGCACGTTTCAGGCCATTTGGAGTCGTTTGGTACCTAGGGTTAGGGTTACCACAAAGATCCACGTCCTGGCCTAGGCCAAGGCCGTGTTGTGCACTGTCCTTCCCAAGCCCCATCCCCGACGCTCCACAGATGCCAAGCAAGCACCCCGACGTGTATTTGGACTATCCTTCCATTCTCCTTTGATGTTAAACGTGGCGTGGGGATTGTATCTCAGTCAATTTTAGGACACATCATCAGTAGTGTTCCTTTGAATCATGGGGTGTTTCGGCCTTTCAACACTAGACACCCTCATCAAAGGTGGCCAGCCACAGGGTGATCAAACCCGAGCTTGTGTCCCATGCCCAATCACAAGTCCAGGATTTGGGGATGGGTTAGGGTTAGGGTTAGGGTTCCACAAAGATCCACGTCCTGGCCTAGGCCAAGGCCGTGTTGTGCACTGTCCTTCCCAAGCCCCATCCCCGATGCCCCACAGATGCCAGGCAAGCACCCCAACGTGTATTTGGACTATCCTTCCATTCTCCTTTGATGTTAAGCGTGGCGTGGGGATTGTATCTCCGTCAATTTTAGGACACATCATCAGTGGTGTTCCTTTGAATCATGGGGTGTTTCGGCCTTTCAACACCAGACACCCTCATCAAAGGCGGCCAGCCACAGGGTGATCAAACCCGAGCTTGTGTCCCATGCCCAATCACAAGTCCAGGATTTGGGGATGGGTTAGGGTTAGGGTTATGGTTTGGGGTTGGGGTTAAAATTTAGAATTGGGCTTATGGCTATAATTAAAATTGAGGTTAGGATTTGGGGTTGAGGTTAGGATTAGGGTTAAGGTTAGGGTTAAAGTATTTGGGTTTTATTTGGTCCAAATATAGACTTTTAGAAAACAAAAGCTGGTGGCCAATATTCCGTTTTTAAAGAAATAGTATTTTAATGCAATTACACGGTTTGGCCACAAGATGGCAATGAGCCCTCTACAGTCCAGAAATAGACTTTTGGAAGATTAATGCTGGATTTTGTTGAAAACAATAAATCAAAGCTCTCTTCAGTCTAGAAGCAGACTTTTTTTGGCTTACCAATTACTGCTCCCCCAATCTGCCAACAGCACTCAGAACCAGAAAGTCATTATATGTCAGACGGACCTCCAAAAACTGCAGAACCACATCCTCGAAACAAAGAGAAGACAGTTATTCAGTGGCTGTCCTGTTTTTTAGCCTTAAGCTGCAACTTCAGTCTTTGTGGCTTGTTTACCCTTGACTTTGTGGCTTGTTTTGCCTTGATGGCTTGTTTGCCCTTGACTTGTGGCTCGTTTTGCCTTGACTTACTGTGTAGCTTAGACAGCACAGGATACTCGGCCGTTACTGCAGGTAGTCAATCTCTGTGGCTTGTTTTCCCTTGACCATGTAGTTCCTGAAATCCATTGGAGGCCGCTGGCATTTTGTGTCTCTCCCTGGTCTTGTGGCTTGTTGTGGCTTGTTTTCCTTGAGGAGGCCCCTCCCCTTCCTTGTTGGGGGATGACTAAGCAATTACTTTCCCTTAACTTTGTGACTCATTTTGCCTTGACAGGATATTTCCCTTGTTTCCCTTTATCTTTATTTCACTTGGACATTTATGTTTTTAATTTTGTTCCACCCTTTAGGCCTAATAGTGATTTTTTTATTTCTTCCTAGTATAGTTTTTGTAGTTTATTATGCCCATCAGGAGAAACACAAACAGGGGATATGCACTGGCACCGCACAACATCCAGACAGGACCCGGGAGGCACTGGCTGGTTAGGTTTCCACAAAGATCCACGTCCTGGCCTAGGCCAAGGCCGTGTTGTGCACTGTCCTTCCCAAGCCCCATCCCCGATGCCCCACAGATGCCAGGCAAGCACCCCAACGTGTATTTGGACTATCCTTCCATTCTCCTTTGATGTTAAGCGTGGCGTGGGGATTGTATCTCCGTCAATTTTAGGACACATCATCAGTGGTGTTCCTTTGAATCATGGGGTGTTTCGGCCTTTCAACACCAGACACCCTCATCAAAGGCGGCCAGCCACAGGGTGATCAAACCCGAGCTTGTGTCCCATGCCCAATCACAAGTCCAGGATTTGGGGATGGGTTAGGGTTAGGGTTATGATTTGGGGTTGGGGTTAAAATTTAGAATTGGGCTTATGGCTATAATTAAAATTGAGGTTAGGATTTGGGGTTGAGGTTAGGATTAGGGTTAAGGTTAGGGTTAAAGTATTTGGGTTTTATTTGGTCCAAATATAGACTTTTAGAAAACAAAAGCTGGTGGCCAATATTCCGTTTTTAAAGAAATAGTATTTTAATGCAATTACACGGTTTGGCCACAAGATGGCAATGAGCCCTCTACAGTCCAGAAATAGACTTTTGGAAGATTAATGCTGGATTTTGTTGAAAACAATAAATCAAAGCTCTCTTCAGTCTAGAAGCAGACTTTTTTTGGCTTACCAATTACTGCTCCCCCAATCTGCCAACAGCACTCAGAACCAGAAAGTCATTATATGTCAGACGGACCTCCAAAAACTGCAGAACCACATCCTTGAAACAAAGAGAAGACAGTTATTCAGTGGCTGTCCTGTTTTTTAGCCTTAAGCTGCAACTTCAGTCTTTGTGGCTTGTTTACCCTTGACTTTGTGGCTTGTTTTGCCTTGATGGCTTGTTTGCCCTTGACTTGTGGCTCGTTTTGCCTTGACTTACTGTGTAGCTTAGACAGCACAGGATACTCGGCCGTTACTGCAGGTAGTCAATCTCTGTGGCTTGTTTTCCCTTGACCATGTAGTTCCTGAAATCCATTGGAGGCCGCTGGCATTTTGTGTCTCTCCCTGGTCTTGTGGCTTGTTGTGGCTTGTTTTCCTTGAGGAGGCCCCTCCCCTTCCTTGTTGGGGGATGACTAAGCAATTACTTTCCCTTAACTTTGTGACTCATTTTGCCTTGACAGGATATTTCCCTTGTTTCCCTTTATCTTTATTTCACTTGGACATTTATGTTTTTAATTTTGTTCCACCCTTTAGGCCTAATAGTGATTTTTTTATTTCTTCCTAGTATAGTTTTTGTAGTTTATTATGCCCATCAGGAGAAACACAAACAGGGGATATGCACTGGCACCGCACAACATCCAGACAGGACCCGGGAGGCACTGGCTGGTTAGGTTTCCACAAAGATCCACGTCCTGGCCTAGGCCAAGGCCGTGTTGTGCACTGTCCTTCCCAAGCCCCATCCCCGATGCCCCACAGATGCCAGGCAAGCACCCCAACGTGTATTTGGACTATCCTTCCATTCTCCTTTGATGTTAAGCGTGGCGTGGGGATTGTATCTCCGTCAATTTTAGGACACATCATCAGTGGTGTTCCTTTGAATCATGGGGTGTTTCGGCCTTTCAACACCAGACACCCTCATCAAAGGCGGCCAGCCACAGGGTGATCAAACCCGAGCTTGTGTCCCATGCCCAATCACAAGTCCAGGATTTGGGGATGGGTTAGGGTTATGATTTGGGGTTGGGGTTAAAATTTAGAATTGGGCTTATGGCTATAATTAAAATTGAGGTTAGGATTTGGGGTTGAGGTTAGGATTAGGGTTAAGGTTAGGGTTAAAGTATTTGGGTTTTATTTGGTCCAAATATAGACTTTTAGAAAACAAAAGCTGGTGGCCAATATTCCGTTTTTAAAGAAATAGTATTTTAATGCAATTACACGGTTTGGCCACAAGATGGCAATGAGCCCTCTACAGTCCAGAAATAGACTTTTGGAAGATTAATGCTGGATTTTGTTGAAAACAATAAATCAAAGCTCTCTTCAGTCTAGAAGCAGACTTTTTTTGGCTTACCAATTACTGCTCCCCCAATCTGCCAACAGCACTCAGAACCAGAAAGTCATTATATGTCAGACGGACCTCCAAAAACTGCAGAACCACATCCTCGAAACAAAGAGAAGACAGTTATTCAGTGGCTGTCCTGTTTTTTAGCCTTAAGCTGCAACTTCAGTCTTTGTGGCTTGTTTACCCTTGACTTTGTGGCTTGTTTTGCCTTGATGGCTTGTTTGCCCTTGACTTGTGGCTCGTTTTGCCTTGACTTACTGTGTAGCTTAGACAGCACAGGATACTCGGCCGTTACTGCAGGTAGTCAATCTCTGTGGCTTGTTTTCCCTTGACCATGTAGTTCCTGAAATCCATTGGAGGCCGCTGGCATTTTGTGTCTCTCCCTGGTCTTGTGGCTTGTTGTGGCTTGTTTTCCTTGAGGAGGCCCCTCCCCTTCCTTGTTGGGGGATGACTAAGCAATTACTTTCCCTTAACTTTGTGACTCATTTTGCCTTGACAGGATATTTCCCTTGTTTCCCTTTATCTTTATTTCACTTGGACATTTATGTTTTTAATTTTGTTCCACCCTTTAGGCCTAATAGTGATTTTTTTATTTCTTCCTAGTATAGTTTTTGTAGTTTATTATGCCCATCAGGAGAAACACAAACAGGGGATATGCACTGGCACCGCACAACATCCAGACAGGACCCGGGAGGCACTGGCTGGTTAGGTTTCCACAAAGATCCACGTCCTGGCCTAGGCCAAGGCCGTGTTGTGCACTGTCCTTCCCAAGCCCCATCCCCGATGCCCCACAGATGCCAGGCAAGCACCCCAACGTGTATTTGAACTATCCTTCCATTCTCCTTTGATGTTAAGCGTGGCGTGGGGATTGTATCTCCGTCAATTTTAGGACACATCATCAGTGGTGTTCCTTTGAATCATGGGGTGTTTCGGCCTTTCAACACCAGACACCCTCATCAAAGGCGGCCAGCCACAGGGTGATCAAACCCGAGCTTGTGTCCCATGCCCAATCACAAGTCCAGGATTTGGGGATGGGTTAGGGTTAGGGTTATGATTTGGGGTTGGGGTTAAAATTTAGAATTGGGCTTATGGCTATAATTAAAATTGAGGTTAGGATTTGGGGTTGAGGTTAGGATTAGGGTTAAGGTTAGGGTTAAAGTATTTGGGTTTTATTTGGTCCAAATATAGACTTTTAGAAAACAAAAGCTGGTGGCCAATATTCCGTTTTTAAAGAAATAGTATTTTAATGCAATTACACGGTTTGGCCACAAGATGGCAATGAGCCCTCTACAGTCCAGAAATAGACTTTTGGAAGATTAATGCTGGATTTTGTTGAAAACAATAAATCAAAGCTCTCTTCAGTCTAGAAGCAGACTTTTTTTGGCTTACCAATTACTGCTCCCCCAATCTGCCAACAGCACTCAGAACCAGAAAGTCATTATATGTCAGACGGACCTCCAAAAACTGCAGAACCACATCCTCGAAACAAAGAGAAGACAGTTATTCAGTGGCTGTCCTGTTTTTTAGCCTTAAGCTGCAACTTCAGTCTTTGTGGCTTGTTTACCCTTGACTTTGTGGCTTGTTTTGCCTTGATGGCTTGTTTGCCCTTGACTTGTGGCTCGTTTTGCCTTGACTTACTGTGTAGCTTAGACAGCACAGGATACTCGGCCGTTACTGCAGGTAGTCAATCTCTGTGGCTTGTTTTCCCTTGACCATGTAGTTCCTGAAATCCATTGGAGGCCGCTGGCATTTTGTGTCTCTCCCTGGTCTTGTGGCTTGTTGTGGCTTGTTTTCCTTGAGGAGGCCCCTCCCCTTCCTTGTTGGGGGGATGACTAAGCAATTACTTTCCCTTAACTTTGTGACTCATTTTGCCTTGACAGGATATTTCCCTTGTTTCCCTTTATCTTTATTTCCCTTGGACATTTATGTTTTTAATTTTGTTCCACCCTTTAGGCCTAATAGTGATTTTTTTATTTCTTCCTAGTATAGTTTTTGTAGTTTATTATGCCCATCAGGAGAAACACAAACAGGGGATATGCACTGGCACCGCACAACATCCAGACAGGACCCGGGAGGCACTGGCTGGTTAGGTTTCCACAAAGATCCACGTCCTGGCCTAGGCCCAGGCCGTGTTGTGCACTGTCCTTCCCAAGCCCCATCCCCGATGCCCCACAGATGCCAGGCAAGCACCCCAACGTGTATTTGGACTATCCTTCCATTCTCCTTTGATGTTAAGCGTGGCGTGGGGATTGTATCTCCGTCAATTTTAGGACACATCATCAGTGGTGTTCCTTTGAATCATGGGGTGTTTCGGCCTTTCAACACCAGACACCCTCATCAAAGGCGGCCAGCCACAGGGTGATCAAACCCGAGCTTGTGTCCCATGCCCAATCACAAGTCCAGGATTTGGGGATGGGTTAGGGTTAGGGTTATGATTTGGGGTTGGGGTTAAAATTTAGAATTGGGCTTATGGCTATAATTAAAATTGAGGTTAGGATTTGGGGTTGAGGTTAGGGTTAGGGTTAGGGGTTAGGGGTTAGGGTTAGGGTTACCACAAAGATCCACGTCCTGGCCTAGGCCAAGGCCGTGTTGTGCACTGTCCTTCCCAAGCCCCATCCCCGACGCCCCACAGATGCCAAGCAAGCACCCCAACGTGTATTTGGACTATCCTTCCATTCTCCTTTGATGTTAAACGTGGCGTGGGGATTGTATCTCAGTCAATTTTAGGACACATCATCAGTAGTGTTCCTTTGAATCATGGGGTGTTTCGGCCTTTCAACACTAGACACCCTCATCAAAGGTGGCCAGCCACAGGGTGATCAAACCCGAGCTTGTGTCCCATGCCCAATCACAAGTCCAGGATTTGGGGATGGGTTAGGGTTATGATTTGGGGTTAGAATTTAGAATTGGGGTTATGGTTAGAATTAAGGTTAGGAGTCAGCTTGTACCTCTTGGGGTTGAGGTTAGAATTAGGGTTAGGGTTAGAGTTCATATATTTGGGTTTTGTTTAGTCTAGATGTAGACTTTTGGAAAACAAACGCTGATGGCCAATATTCTGTTAAAGAAATAATAACATTTAAATGCAATTACATGGTTTGGCCACAAGATGGCAGTGAGCCCTTTTCAGTCTAAAAACAGACTTTTATCGCTTACCCCTTGCTGCTCCCCCAATCTGCAAACAGCACTCAGAACCAAAAAGTCATTATGTGTCAGACCGACCTCCAAAGGCTGCAGAACCACATCCTCGAAACAAAGAAAAGACAGTTATTCAGTGGCTGTCCTGTTTTTCAGCCTTAAGCTAGAAATGGCTTGTTTACCCTTGACTTCATGGCTTGTTTTGCCTTGGCTTCTGTGTAGCTTTTTTCCTTTTACTCAGTCTTGTGGCTAGTTTTGCCTTGACTTCTTTTACCTTTGACTCTGTGGCTTATTTTGCCTTGACTTCTTTTTCCTTTTGACTCTGTGGCTTGTCTTGCCTTGACTTCTTTTTCCTTTGACTCTGTGGCTTATTTTGCCTTGACTTCTTTTTCCTTTTGACTCTGTGGCTTGTCTTGCCTTGACTTCTTTTTCCTTTGACTCTGTGGCTTATTTTGCCTTGACTTCTTTTTCCTTTTGACTCTGTGGCTTGTCCTGCCTTGACTTCTTTTTCCTTTCACTCAGTCTTTGTGGCTTGTTTACCCTTGACTCTGTGGCTTGTCTTTGCCTTGACTTACTGTGTGGCTTGCTTTCCCTTGACCATGTAGCTCCTGAAATCTGCTGGAGGCCGCTGACATTTTTGCTTCTCCCTAGTATAGTCTCCACTGTGCAACCTTGTGGCTTGTTTTCCTTAGGGAGGCCCCTCCCCTTTACTGGGTAGCTTCCTCGTTGGGGAATGACTAAGCAATTATTTTCCCTTAACTTAGTGGCTTGTTTTGCCTTGACAGGATATTTCCCTTAGACATTTATGGTTTTAAACCCCAATTAGGACTTTCCCATATTAGGACTCTCTTATGAATATAAACCCAAATTAGGACTTTCTTATGAGTAGGTAATAACCATTTTCTCCTTATTTTTATTTCCCAGGAACATTTATGTTTTTAATTTTCTTTCACCCTTTAAGCATACCAGTGACTTTCTCGGCCAATTTCTTGTTTTCCCTTTACTTTGTGGCTTATTTTGCCTTAACTAGCACATGCCCATCAGGAGGAACACTAGAGGATACACGCTGGCACCGCACAACGTCCAGACAGGACCCGGGAGGCACTGGCTGGTTAGGTTTACCACAAAGATCCACGTCCTGGCCTAGGCCAAGGCCGTGTTGTGCACTGTCCTTCCCAAGCCCCATCCCCGACGCCCCACAGATGCCAAGCAAGCACCCCAACGTGTATTTGGACTATCCTTCCATTCTCCTTTGATGTTAAACGTGGCGTGGGGATTGTATCTCAGTCAATTTTAGGACACATCATCAGTAGTGTTCCTTTGAATCATGGGGTGTTTCGGCCTTTCAACACTAGACACCCTCATCAAAGGTGGCCAGCCACAGGGTGATCAAACCCGAGCTTGTGTCCCATGCCCAATCACAAGTCCAGGATTTGGGGATGGGTTAGGGTTATGATTTGGGGTTAGAATTTAGAATTGGGGTTATGGTTAGAATTAAGGTTAGGAGTCAGCTTGTACCTCTTGGGGTTGAGGTTAGAATTAGGGTTAGGGTTAGAGTTCATATATTTGGGTTTTGTTTAGTCTAGATGTAGACTTTTGGAAAACAAACGCTGATGGCCAATATTCTGTTTTTAAAGAAATAATAACATTTAAATGCAATTACATGGTTTGGCCACAAGATGGCAGTGAGCCCTTTTCAGTCTAAAAACAGACTTTTATCGCTTACCCCTTGCTGCTCCCCCAATCTGCAAACAGCACTCAGAACCAAAAAGTCATTATGTGTCAGACCGACCTCCAAAGGCTGCAGAACCACATCCTCGAAACAAAGAAAAGACAGTTATTCAGTGGCTGTCCTGTTTTTCAGCCTTAAGCTAGAAATGGCTTGTTTACCCTTGACTTCATGGCTTGTTTTGCCTTGGCTTCTGTGTAGCTTTTTTCCTTTTACTCAGTCTTGTGGCTAGTTTTGCCTTGACTTCTTTTACCTTTGACTCTGTGGCTTATTTTGCCTTGACTTCTTTTTCCTTTTGACTCTGTGGCTTGTCTTGCCTTGACTTCTTTTTCCTTTGACTCTGTGGCTTATTTTGCCTTGACTTCTTTTTCCTTTTGACTCTGTGGCTTGTCTTGCCTTGACTTCTTTTTCCTTTGACTCTGTGGCTTATTTTGCCTTGACTTCTTTTTCCTTTTGACTCTGTGGCTTGTCCTGCCTTGACTTCTTTTTCCTTTCACTCAGTCTTTGTGGCTTGTTTACCCTTGACTCTGTGGCTTGTCTTTGCCTTGACTTACTGTGTGGCTTGCTTTCCCTTGACCATGTAGCTCCTGAAATCTGCTGGAGGCCGCTGACATTTTTGCTTCTCCCTAGTATAGTCTCCACTGTGCAACCTTGTGGCTTGTTTTCCTTAGGGAGGCCCCTCCCCTTTACTGGGTAGCTTCCTCGTTGGGGAATGACTAAGCAATTATTTTCCCTTAACTTAGTGGCTTGTTTTGCCTTGACAGGATATTTCCCTTAGACATTTATGGTTTTAAACCCCAATTAGGACTTTCCCATATTAGGACTCTCTTATGAATATAAACCCAAATTAGGACTTTCTTATGAGTAGGTAATAACCATTTTCTCCTTATTTTTATTTCCCAGGAACATTTATGTTTTTAATTTTCTTTCACCCTTTAAGCATACCAGTGACTTTCTCGGCCAATTTCTTGTTTTCCCTTTACTTTGTGGCTTATTTTGCCTTAACTAGCACATGCCCATCAGGAGGAACACTAGAGGATACACGCTGGCACCGCACAACGTCCAGACAGGACCCGGGAGGCACTGGCTGGTTAGGTTTACCACAAAGATCCACGTCCTGGCCTAGGCCAAGGCCGTGTTGTGCACTGTCCTTCCCAAGCCCCATCCCCGACGCCCCACAGATGCCAAGCAAGCACCCCAACGTGTATTTGGACTATCCTTCCATTCTCCTTTGATGTTAAACGTGGCGTGGGGATTGTATCTCAGTCAATTTTAGGACACATCATCAGTAGTGTTCCTTTGAATCATGGGGTGTTTCGGCCTTTCAACACTAGACACCCTCATCAAAGGTGGCCAGCCACAGGGTGATCAAACCCGAGCTTGTGTCCCATGCCCAATCACAAGTCCAGGATTTGGGGATGGGTTAGGGTTATGATTTGGGGTTAGAATTTAGAATTGGGGTTATGGTTAGAATTAAGGTTAGGAGTCAGCTTGTACCTCTTGGGGTTGAGGTTAGAATTAGGGTTAGGGTTAGAGTTCATATATTTGGGTTTTGTTTAGTCTAGATGTAGACTTTTGGAAAACAAACGCTGATGGCCAATATTCTGTTTTTAAAGAAATAATAACATTTAAATGCAATTACATGGTTTGGCCACAAGATGGCAGTGAGCCCTTTTCAGTCTAAAAACAGACTTTTATCGCTTACCCCTTGCTGCTCCCCCAATCTGCAAACAGCACTCAGAACCAAAAAGTCATTATGTGTCAGACCGACCTCCAAAGGCTGCAGAACCACATCCTCGAAACAAAGAAAAGACAGTTATTCAGTGGCTGTCCTGTTTTTCAGCCTTAAGCTAGAAATGGCTTGTTTACCCTTGACTTCATGGCTTGTTTTGCCTTGGCTTCTGTGTAGCTTTTTTCCTTTTACTCAGTCTTGTGGCTAGTTTTGCCTTGACTTCTTTTACCTTTGACTCTGTGGCTTATTTTGCCTTGACTTCTTTTTCCTTTTGACTCTGTGGCTTGTCTTGCCTTGACTTCTTTTTCCTTTGACTCTGTGGCTTATTTTGCCTTGACTTCTTTTTCCTTTTGACTCTGTGGCTTGTCTTGCCTTGACTTCTTTTTCCTTTGACTCTGTGGCTTATTTTGCCTTGACTTCTTTTTCCTTTTGACTCTGTGGCTTGTCCTGCCTTGACTTCTTTTTCCTTTCACTCAGTCTTTGTGGCTTGTTTACCCTTGACTCTGTGGCTTGTCTTTGCCTTGACTTACTGTGTGGCTTGCTTTCCCTTGACCATGTAGCTCCTGAAATCTGCTGGAGGCCGCTGACATTTTTGCTTCTCCCTAGTATAGTCTCCACTGTGCAACCTTGTGGCTTGTTTTCCTTAGGGAGGCCCCTCCCCTTTACTGGGTAGCTTCCTCGTTGGGGAATGACTAAGCAATTATTTTCCCTTAACTTAGTGGCTTGTTTTGCCTTGACAGGATATTTCCCTTAGACATTTATGGTTTTAAACCCCAATTAGGACTTTCCCATATTAGGACTCTCTTATGAATATAAACCCAAATTAGGACTTTCTTATGAGTAGGTAATAACCATTTTCTCCTTATTTTTATTTCCCAGGAACATTTATGTTTTTAATTTTCTTTCACCCTTTAAGCATACCAGTGACTTTCTCGGCCAATTTCTTGTTTTCCCTTTACTTTGTGGCTTATTTTGCCTTAACTAGCACATGCCCATCAGGAGGAACACTAGAGGATACACGCTGGCACCGCACAACGTCCAGACAGGACCCGGGAGGCACTGGCTGGTTAGGGTTAGGGTTAGGGTTAGGGTTAGGGTTAGGGTTCCACAAAGATCCACGTCCTGGCCTAGGCCCAGGCCGTGTTGTGCACTGTCCTTCCCAAGCCCCATCCCCGATGCCCCACAGATGCCAGGCAAGCACCCCAACGTGTATTTGGACTATCCTTCCATTCTCCTTTGATGTTAAGCGTGGCGTGGGGATTGTATCTCCGTCAATTTTAGGACACATCATCAGTGGTGTTCCTTTGAATCATGGGGTGTTTCGGCCTTTCAACACCAGACACCCTCATCAAAGGCGGCCAGCCACAGGGTGATCAAACCCGAGCTTGTGTCCCATGCCCAATCACAAGTCCAGGATTTGGGGATGGGTTAGGGTTATGATTTGGGGTTGGGGTTAAAATTTAGAATTGGGGTTATGGCTAGAATTAAAATTGAGGTTAGGATTTGGGGTTGAGGTTAGGATTAGGGTTAAGGTTAGGGTTAAAGTATTTGGGTTTTATTTGGTCTAAATATAGACTTTTAGAAAACAAAGGCTGGTGGCCAATATTCCGTTTTTAAAGAAATGGTATTTAAATGCAATTACACGGTTTGGCCACAAGATGGCAATGAGCCCTCTACAGTCCAGAAATAGACTTTTGGAAGATTAATGCTGGATTTTGTTGAAAACAATAAATCAAAGCTCTCTTCAGTCTAGAAGCAGACTTTTTTTGGCTTACCAATTACTGCTCCCCCAGTCTGCCAACAGCACTCAGAACCAGAAAGTCATTATATGTCAGACGGACCTCCAAAAACTGCAGCACCACATCCTCGAAACAAAGAGAAGACAGTTATTCAGTGGCTGTCCTGTTTTTTAGCCTTAAGCTGCAACTTCAGTCTTTGTGGCTTGTTTGCCCTTGACTTTGTGGCTTGTTTTGCCTTGATGGCTTGTTTGCCCTTGACTTACTGTGTAGCTTAGACAGCACAGGATACTCGGCCGTTACTGCAGGTAGTCAATCTCTGTGGCTTGTTTTCCCTTGACCATGTAGTTCCTGAAATCCATTGGAGGCCGCTGGCATTTTGTGTCTCTCCCTGGTCTTGTGGCTTGTTGTGGCTTGTTTTCCTTGAGGAGGCCCCTCCCCTTCCTTGTTGGGGGGATGACTAAGCAATTACTTTCCCTTAACTTTGTGACTCATTTTGCCTTGACAGGATATTTCCCTTGTTTCCCTTTATCTTTATTTCCCTTGGACATTTATGTTTTTAATTTTGTTCCACCCTTTAGGCCTAATAGTGATTTTTTTATTTCTTCCTAGTATAGTTTTTGTAGTTTATTATGCCCATCAGGAGAAACACAAACAGGGGATATGCACTGGCACCGCACAACATCCAGACAGGACCCGGGAGGCACTGGCTGGTTAGGTTTCCACAAAGATCCACGTCCTGGCCTAGGCCCAGGCCGTGTTGTGCACTGTCCTTCCCAAGCCCCATCCCCGATGCCCCACAGATGCCAGGCAAGCACCCCAACGTGTATTTGGACTATCCTTCCATTCTCCTTTGATGTTAAGCGTGGCGTGGGGATTGTATCTCCGTCAATTTTAGGACACATCATCAGTGGTGTTCCTTTGAATCATGGGGTGTTTCGGCCTTTCAACACCAGACACCCTCATCAAAGGCGGCCAGCCACAGGGTGATCAAACCCGAGCTTGTGTCCCATGCCCAATCACAAGTCCAGGATTTGGGGATGGGTTAGGGTTATGATTTGGGGTTGGGGTTAAAATTTAGAATTGGGGTTATGGCTAGAATTAAAATTGAGGTTAGGATTTGGGGTTGAGGTTAGGATTAGGGTTAAGGTTAGGGTTAAAGTATTTGGGTTTTATTTGGTCTAAATATAGACTTTTAGAAAACAAAGGCTGGTGGCCAATATTCCGTTTTTAAAGAAATGGTATTTAAATGCAATTACACGGTTTGGCCACAAGATGGCAATGAGCCCTCTACAGTCCAGAAATAGACTTTTGGAAGATTAATGCTGGATTTTGTTGAAAACAATAAATCAAAGCTCTCTTCAGTCTAGAAGCAGACTTTTTTTGGCTTACCAATTACTGCTCCCCCAGTCTGCCAACAGCACTCAGAACCAGAAAGTCATTATATGTCAGACGGACCTCCAAAAACTGCAGCACCACATCCTCGAAACAAAGAGAAGACAGTTATTCAGTGGCTGTCCTGTTTTTTAGCCTTAAGCTGCAACTTCAGTCTTTGTGGCTTGTTTGCCCTTGACTTTGTGGCTTGTTTTGCCTTGATGGCTTGTTTGCCCTTGACTTGTGGCTTGTTTTGCCTTGACTTACTGTGTAGCTTAGACAGCACAGGATACTCGGCCGTTACTGCAGGTAGTCAATCTCTGTGGCTTGTTTTCCCTTGACCATGTAGTTCCTGAAATCCATTGGAGGCCGCTGGCATTTTGTGTCTCTCCCTGGTCTTGTGGCTTGTTGTGGCTTGTTTTCCTTGAGGAGGCCCCTCCCCTTCCTTGTTGGGGGGATGACTAAGCAATTACTTTCCCTTAACTTTGTGACTCATTTTGCCTTGACAGGATATTTCCCTTGTTTCCCTTTATCTTTATTTCCCTTGGACATTTATGTTTTTAATTTTGTTCCACCCTTTAGGCCTAATAGTGATTTTTTTATTTCTTCCTAGTATAGTTTTTGTAGTTTATTATGCCCATCAGGAGAAACACAAACAGGGGATATGCACTGGCACCGCACAACATCCAGACAGGACCCGGGAGGCACTGGCTGGTTAGGTTTCCACAAAGATCCACGTCCTGGCCTAGGCCCAGGCCGTGTTGTGCACTGTCCTTCCCAAGCCCCATCCCCGATGCCCCACAGATGCCAGGCAAGCACCCCAACGTGTATTTGGACTATCCTTCCATTCTCCTTTGATGTTAAGCGTGGCGTGGGGATTGTATCTCCGTCAATTTTAGGACACATCATCAGTGGTGTTCCTTTGAATCATGGGGTGTTTCGGCCTTTCAACACCAGACACCCTCATCAAAGGCGGCCAGCCACAGGGTGATCAAACCCGAGCTTGTGTCCCATGCCCAATCACAAGTCCAGGATTTGGGGATGGGTTAGGGTTATGATTTGGGGTTGGGGTTAAAATTTAGAATTGGGGTTATGGCTAGAATTAAAATTGAGGTTAGGATTTGGGGTTGAGGTTAGGATTAGGGTTAAGGTTAGGGTTAAAGTATTTGGGTTTTATTTGGTCTAAATATAGACTTTTAGAAAACAAAGGCTGGTGGCCAATATTCCGTTTTTAAAGAAATGGTATTTAAATGCAATTACACGGTTTGGCCACAAGATGGCAATGAGCCCTCTACAGTCCAGAAATAGACTTTTGGAAGATTAATGCTGGATTTTGTTGAAAACAATAAATCAAAGCTCTCTTCAGTCTAGAAGCAGACTTTTTTTGGCTTACCAATTACTGCTCCCCCAGTCTGCCAACAGCACTCAGAACCAGAAAGTCATTATATGTCAGACGGACCTCCAAAAACTGCAGCACCACATCCTCGAAACAAAGAGAAGACAGTTATTCAGTGGCTGTCCTGTTTTTTAGCCTTAAGCTGCAACTTCAGTCTTTGTGGCTTGTTTGCCCTTGACTTTGTGGCTTGTTTTGCCTTGATGGCTTGTTTGCCCTTGACTTGTGGCTTGTTTTGCCTTGACTTACTGTGTAGCTTAGACAGCACAGGATACTCGGCCGTTACTGCAGGTAGTCAATCTCTGTGGCTTGTTTTCCCTTGACCATGTAGTTCCTGAAATCCATTGGAGGCCGCTGGCATTTTGTGTCTCTCCCTGGTCTTGTGGCTTGTTGTGGCTTGTTTTCCTTGAGGAGGCCCCTCCCCTTCCTTGTTGGGGGGATGACTAAGCAATTACTTTCCCTTAACTTTGTGACTCATTTTGCCTTGACAGGATATTTCCCTTGTTTCCCTTTATCTTTATTTCCCTTGGACATTTATGTTTTTAATTTTGTTCCACCCTTTAGGCCTAATAGTGATTTTTTTATTTCTTCCTAGTATAGTTTTTGTAGTTTATTATGCCCATCAGGAGAAACACAAACAGGGGATATGCACTGGCACCGCACAACATCCAGACAGGACCCGGGAGGCACTGGCTGGTTAGGTTTCCACAAAGATCCACGTCCTGGCCTAGGCCCAGGCCGTGTTGTGCACTGTCCTTCCCAAGCCCCATCCCCGATGCCCCACAGATGCCAGGCAAGCACCCCAACGTGTATTTGGACTATCCTTCCATTCTCCTTTGATGTTAAGCGTGGCGTGGGGATTGTATCTCCGTCAATTTTAGGACACATCATCAGTGGTGTTCCTTTGAATCATGGGGTGTTTCGGCCTTTCAACACCAGACACCCTCATCAAAGGCGGCCAGCCACAGGGTGATCAAACCCGAGCTTGTGTCCCATGCCCAATCACAAGTCCAGGATTTGGGGATGGGTTAGGGTTATGATTTGGGGTTGGGGTTAAAATTTAGAATTGGGGTTATGGCTAGAATTAAAATTGAGGTTAGGATTTGGGGTTGAGGTTAGGATTAGGGTTAAGGTTAGGGTTAAAGTATTTGGGTTTTATTTGGTCTAAATATAGACTTTTAGAAAACAAAGGCTGGTGGCCAATATTCCGTTTTTAAAGAAATGGTATTTAAATGCAATTACACGGTTTGGCCACAAGATGGCAATGAGCCCTCTACAGTCCAGAAATAGACTTTTGGAAGATTAATGCTGGATTTTGTTGAAAACAATAAATCAAAGCTCTCTTCAGTCTAGAAGCAGACTTTTTTTGGCTTACCAATTACTGCTCCCCCAGTCTGCCAACAGCACTCAGAACCAGAAAGTCATTATATGTCAGACGGACCTCCAAAAACTGCAGCACCACATCCTCGAAACAAAGAGAAGACAGTTATTCAGTGGCTGTCCTGTTTTTTAGCCTTAAGCTGCAACTTCAGTCTTTGTGGCTTGTTTGCCCTTGACTTTGTGGCTTGTTTTGCCTTGATGGCTTGTTTGCCCTTGACTTGTGGCTTGTTTTGCCTTGACTTACTGTGTAGCTTAGACAGCACAGGATACTCGGCCGTTACTGCAGGTAGTCAATCTCTGTGGCTTGTTTTCCCTTGACCATGTAGTTCCTGAAATCCATTGGAGGCCGCTGGCATTTTGTGTCTCTCCCTGGTCTTGTGGCTTGTTGTGGCTTGTTTTCCTTGAGGAGGCCCCTCCCCTTCCTTGTTGGGGGGATGACTAAGCAATTACTTTCCCTTAACTTTGTGACTCATTTTGCCTTGACAGGATATTTCCCTTGTTTCCCTTTATCTTTATTTCCCTTGGACATTTATGTTTTTAATTTTGTTCCACCCTTTAGGCCTAATAGTGATTTTTTTATTTCTTCCTAGTATAGTTTTTGTAGTTTATTATGCCCATCAGGAGAAACACAAACAGGGGATATGCACTGGCACCGCACAACATCCAGACAGGACCCGGGAGGCACTGGCTGGTTAGGTTTCCACAAAGATCCACGTCCTGGCCTAGGCCCAGGCCGTGTTGTGCACTGTCCTTCCCAAGCCCCATCCCCGATGCCCCACAGATGCCAGGCAAGCACCCCAACGTGTATTTGGACTATCCTTCCATTCTCCTTTGATGTTAAGCGTGGCGTGGGGATTGTATCTCCGTCAATTTTAGGACACATCATCAGTGGTGTTCCTTTGAATCATGGGGTGTTTCGGCCTTTCAACACCAGACACCCTCATCAAAGGCGGCCAGCCACAGGGTGATCAAACCCGAGCTTGTGTCCCATGCCCAATCACAAGTCCAGGATTTGGGGATGGGTTAGGGTTATGATTTGGGGTTGGGGTTAAAATTTAGAATTGGGGTTATGGCTAGAATTAAAATTGAGGTTAGGATTTGGGGTTGAGGTTAGGATTAGGGTTAAGGTTAGGGTTAAAGTATTTGGGTTTTATTTGGTCTAAATATAGACTTTTAGAAAACAAAGGCTGGTGGCCAATATTCCGTTTTTAAAGAAATGGTATTTAAATGCAATTACACGGTTTGGCCACAAGATGGCAATGAGCCCTCTACAGTCCAGAAATAGACTTTTGGAAGATTAATGCTGGATTTTGTTGAAAACAATAAATCAAAGCTCTCTTCAGTCTAGAAGCAGACTTTTTTTGGCTTACCAATTACTGCTCCCCCAGTCTGCCAACAGCACTCAGAACCAGAAAGTCATTATATGTCAGACGGACCTCCAAAAACTGCAGCACCACATCCTCGAAACAAAGAGAAGACAGTTATTCAGTGGCTGTCCTGTTTTTTAGCCTTAAGCTGCAACTTCAGTCTTTGTGGCTTGTTTGCCCTTGACTTTGTGGCTTGTTTTGCCTTGATGGCTTGTTTGCCCTTGACTTGTGGCTTGTTTTGCCTTGACTTACTGTGTAGCTTAGACAGCACAGGATACTCGGCCGTTACTGCAGGTAGTCAATCTCTGTGGCTTGTTTTCCCTTGACCATGTAGTTCCTGAAATCCATTGGAGGCCGCTGGCATTTTGTGTCTCTCCCTGGTCTTGTGGCTTGTTGTGGCTTGTTTTCCTTGAGGAGGCCCCTCCCCTTCCTTGTTGGGGGGATGACTAAGCAATTACTTTCCCTTAACTTTGTGACTCATTTTGCCTTGACAGGATATTTCCCTTGTTTCCCTTTATCTTTATTTCCCTTGGACATTTATGTTTTTAATTTTGTTCCACCCTTTAGGCCTAATAGTGATTTTTTTATTTCTTCCTAGTATAGTTTTTGTAGTTTATTATGCCCATCAGGAGAAACACAAACAGGGGATATGCACTGGCACCGCACAACATCCAGACAGGACCCGGGAGGCACTGGCTGGTTAGGTTTCCACAAAGATCCACGTCCTGGCCTAGGCCCAGGCCGTGTTGTGCACTGTCCTTCCCAAGCCCCATCCCCGATGCCCCACAGATGCCAGGCAAGCACCCCAACGTGTATTTGGACTATCCTTCCATTCTCCTTTGATGTTAAGCGTGGCGTGGGGATTGTATCTCCGTCAATTTTAGGACACATCATCAGTGGTGTTCCTTTGAATCATGGGGTGTTTCGGCCTTTCAACACCAGACACCCTCATCAAAGGCGGCCAGCCACAGGGTGATCAAACCCGAGCTTGTGTCCCATGCCCAATCACAAGTCCAGGATTTGGGGATGGGTTAGGGTTATGATTTGGGGTTGGGGTTAAAATTTAGAATTGGGGTTATGGCTAGAATTAAAATTGAGGTTAGGATTTGGGGTTGAGGTTAGGATTAGGGTTAAGGTTAGGGTTAAAGTATTTGGGTTTTATTTGGTCTAAATATAGACTTTTAGAAAACAAAGGCTGGTGGCCAATATTCCGTTTTTAAAGAAATGGTATTTAAATGCAATTACACGGTTTGGCCACAAGATGGCAATGAGCCCTCTACAGTCCAGAAATAGACTTTTGGAAGATTAATGCTGGATTTTGTTGAAAACAATAAATCAAAGCTCTCTTCAGTCTAGAAGCAGACTTTTTTTGGCTTACCAATTACTGCTCCCCCAGTCTGCCAACAGCACTCAGAACCAGAAAGTCATTATATGTCAGACGGACCTCCAAAAACTGCAGCACCACATCCTCGAAACAAAGAGAAGACAGTTATTCAGTGGCTGTCCTGTTTTTTAGCCTTAAGCTGCAACTTCAGTCTTTGTGGCTTGTTTGCCCTTGACTTTGTGGCTTGTTTTGCCTTGATGGCTTGTTTGCCCTTGACTTGTGGCTTGTTTTGCCTTGACTTACTGTGTAGCTTAGACAGCACAGGATACTCGGCCGTTACTGCAGGTAGTCAATCTCTGTGGCTTGTTTTCCCTTGACCATGTAGTTCCTGAAATCCATTGGAGGCCGCTGGCATTTTGTGTCTCTCCCTGGTCTTGTGGCTTGTTGTGGCTTGTTTTCCTTGAGGAGGCCCCTCCCCTTCCTTGTTGGGGGGATGACTAAGCAATTACTTTCCCTTAACTTTGTGACTCATTTTGCCTTGACAGGATATTTCCCTTGTTTCCCTTTATCTTTATTTCCCTTGGACATTTATGTTTTTAATTTTGTTCCACCCTTTAGGCCTAATAGTGATTTTTTTATTTCTTCCTAGTATAGTTTTTGTAGTTTATTATGCCCATCAGGAGAAACACAAACAGGGGATATGCACTGGCACCGCACAACATCCAGACAGGACCCGGGAGGCACTGGCTGGTTAGGTTTCCACAAAGATCCACGTCCTGGCCTAGGCCCAGGCCGTGTTGTGCACTGTCCTTCCCAAGCCCCATCCCCGATGCCCCACAGATGCCAGGCAAGCACCCCAACGTGTATTTGGACTATCCTTCCATTCTCCTTTGATGTTAAGCGTGGCGTGGGGATTGTATCTCCGTCAATTTTAGGACACATCATCAGTGGTGTTCCTTTGAATCATGGGGTGTTTCGGCCTTTCAACACCAGACACCCTCATCAAAGGCGGCCAGCCACAGGGTGATCAAACCCGAGCTTGTGTCCCATGCCCAATCACAAGTCCAGGATTTGGGGATGGGTTAGGGTTATGATTTGGGGTTGGGGTTAAAATTTAGAATTGGGGTTATGGCTAGAATTAAAATTGAGGTTAGGATTTGGGGTTGAGGTTAGGATTAGGGTTAAGGTTAGGGTTAAAGTATTTGGGTTTTATTTGGTCTAAATATAGACTTTTAGAAAACAAAGGCTGGTGGCCAATATTCCGTTTTTAAAGAAATGGTATTTAAATGCAATTACACGGTTTGGCCACAAGATGGCAATGAGCCCTCTACAGTCCAGAAATAGACTTTTGGAAGATTAATGCTGGATTTTGTTGAAAACAATAAATCAAAGCTCTCTTCAGTCTAGAAGCAGACTTTTTTTGGCTTACCAATTACTGCTCCCCCAGTCTGCCAACAGCACTCAGAACCAGAAAGTCATTATATGTCAGACGGACCTCCAAAAACTGCAGCACCACATCCTCGAAACAAAGAGAAGACAGTTATTCAGTGGCTGTCCTGTTTTTTAGCCTTAAGCTGCAACTTCAGTCTTTGTGGCTTGTTTGCCCTTGACTTTGTGGCTTGTTTTGCCTTGATGGCTTGTTTGCCCTTGACTTGTGGCTTGTTTTGCCTTGACTTACTGTGTAGCTTAGACAGCACAGGATACTCGGCCGTTACTGCAGGTAGTCAATCTCTGTGGCTTGTTTTCCCTTGACCATGTAGTTCCTGAAATCCATTGGAGGCCGCTGGCATTTTGTGTCTCTCCCTGGTCTTGTGGCTTGTTGTGGCTTGTTTTCCTTGAGGAGGCCCCTCCCCTTCCTTGTTGGGGGGATGACTAAGCAATTACTTTCCCTTAACTTTGTGACTCATTTTGCCTTGACAGGATATTTCCCTTGTTTCCCTTTATCTTTATTTCCCTTGGACATTTATGTTTTTAATTTTGTTCCACCCTTTAGGCCTAATAGTGATTTTTTTATTTCTTCCTAGTATAGTTTTTGTAGTTTATTATGCCCATCAGGAGAAACACAAACAGGGGATATGCACTGGCACCGCACAACATCCAGACAGGACCCGGGAGGCACTGGCTGGTTAGGTTTCCACAAAGATCCACGTCCTGGCCTAGGCCCAGGCCGTGTTGTGCACTGTCCTTCCCAAGCCCCATCCCCGATGCCCCACAGATGCCAGGCAAGCACCCCAACGTGTATTTGGACTATCCTTCCATTCTCCTTTGATGTTAAGCGTGGCGTGGGGATTGTATCTCCGTCAATTTTAGGACACATCATCAGTGGTGTTCCTTTGAATCATGGGGTGTTTCGGCCTTTCAACACCAGACACCCTCATCAAAGGCGGCCAGCCACAGGGTGATCAAACCCGAGCTTGTGTCCCATGCCCAATCACAAGTCCAGGATTTGGGGATGGGTTAGGGTTATGATTTGGGGTTGGGGTTAAAATTTAGAATTGGGGTTATGGCTAGAATTAAAATTGAGGTTAGGATTTGGGGTTGAGGTTAGGATTAGGGTTAAGGTTAGGGTTAAAGTATTTGGGTTTTATTTGGTCTAAATATAGACTTTTAGAAAACAAAGGCTGGTGGCCAATATTCCGTTTTTAAAGAAATGGTATTTAAATGCAATTACACGGTTTGGCCACAAGATGGCAATGAGCCCTCTACAGTCCAGAAATAGACTTTTGGAAGATTAATGCTGGATTTTGTTGAAAACAATAAATCAAAGCTCTCTTCAGTCTAGAAGCAGACTTTTTTTGGCTTACCAATTACTGCTCCCCCAGTCTGCCAACAGCACTCAGAACCAGAAAGTCATTATATGTCAGACGGACCTCCAAAAACTGCAGCACCACATCCTCGAAACAAAGAGAAGACAGTTATTCAGTGGCTGTCCTGTTTTTTAGCCTTAAGCTGCAACTTCAGTCTTTGTGGCTTGTTTGCCCTTGACTTTGTGGCTTGTTTTGCCTTGATGGCTTGTTTGCCCTTGACTTGTGGCTTGTTTTGCCTTGACTTACTGTGTAGCTTAGACAGCACAGGATACTCGGCCGTTACTGCAGGTAGTCAATCTCTGTGGCTTGTTTTCCCTTGACCATGTAGTTCCTGAAATCCATTGGAGGCCGCTGGCATTTTGTGTCTCTCCCTGGTCTTGTGGCTTGTTGTGGCTTGTTTTCCTTGAGGAGGCCCCTCCCCTTCCTTGTTGGGGGGATGACTAAGCAATTACTTTCCCTTAACTTTGTGACTCATTTTGCCTTGACAGGATATTTCCCTTGTTTCCCTTTATCTTTATTTCCCTTGGACATTTATGTTTTTAATTTTGTTCCACCCTTTAGGCCTAATAGTGATTTTTTTATTTCTTCCTAGTATAGTTTTTGTAGTTTATTATGCCCATCAGGAGAAACACAAACAGGGGATATGCACTGGCACCGCACAACATCCAGACAGGACCCGGGAGGCACTGGCTGGTTAGGTTTCCACAAAGATCCACGTCCTGGCCTAGGCCCAGGCCGTGTTGTGCACTGTCCTTCCCAAGCCCCATCCCCGATGCCCCACAGATGCCAGGCAAGCACCCCAACGTGTATTTGGACTATCCTTCCATTCTCCTTTGATGTTAAGCGTGGCGTGGGGATTGTATCTCCGTCAATTTTAGGACACATCATCAGTGGTGTTCCTTTGAATCATGGGGTGTTTCGGCCTTTCAACACCAGACACCCTCATCAAAGGCGGCCAGCCACAGGGTGATCAAACCCGAGCTTGTGTCCCATGCCCAATCACAAGTCCAGGATTTGGGGATGGGTTAGGGTTATGATTTGGGGTTGGGGTTAAAATTTAGAATTGGGGTTATGGCTAGAATTAAAATTGAGGTTAGGATTTGGGGTTGAGGTTAGGATTAGGGTTAAGGTTAGGGTTAAAGTATTTGGGTTTTATTTGGTCTAAATATAGACTTTTAGAAAACAAAGGCTGGTGGCCAATATTCCGTTTTTAAAGAAATGGTATTTAAATGCAATTACACGGTTTGGCCACAAGATGGCAATGAGCCCTCTACAGTCCAGAAATAGACTTTTGGAAGATTAATGCTGGATTTTGTTGAAAACAATAAATCAAAGCTCTCTTCAGTCTAGAAGCAGACTTTTTTTGGCTTACCAATTACTGCTCCCCCAGTCTGCCAACAGCACTCAGAACCAGAAAGTCATTATATGTCAGACGGACCTCCAAAAACTGCAGCACCACATCCTCGAAACAAAGAGAAGACAGTTATTCAGTGGCTGTCCTGTTTTTTAGCCTTAAGCTGCAACTTCAGTCTTTGTGGCTTGTTTGCCTTGACTTTGTGGCTTGTTTTGCCTTGATGGCTTGTTTGCCCTTGACTTGTGGCTTGTTTTGCCTTGACTTACTGTGTAGCTTAGACAGCACAGGATACTCGGCCGTTACTGCAGGTAGTCAATCTCTGTGGCTTGTTTTCCCTTGACCATGTAGTTCCTGAAATCCATTGGAGGCCGCTGGCATTTTGTGTCTCTCCCTGGTCTTGTGGCTTGTTGTGGCTTGTTTTCCTTGAGGAGGCCCCTCCCCTTCCTTGTTGGGGGGATGACTAAGCAATTACTTTCCCTTAACTTTGTGACTCATTTTGCCTTGACAGGATATTTCCCTTGTTTCCCTTTATCTTTATTTCCCTTGGACATTTATGTTTTTAATTTTGTTCCACCCTTTAGGCCTAATAGTGATTTTTTTATTTCTTCCTAGTATAGTTTTTGTAGTTTATTATGCCCATCAGGAGAAACACAAACAGGGGATATGCACTGGCACCGCACAACATCCAGACAGGACCCGGGAGGCACTGGCTGGTTAGGTTTCCACAAAGATCCACGTCCTGGCCTAGGCCCAGGCCGTGTTGTGCACTGTCCTTCCCAAGCCCCATCCCCGATGCCCCACAGATGCCAGGCAAGCACCCCAACGTGTATTTGGACTATCCTTCCATTCTCCTTTGATGTTAAGCGTGGCGTGGGGATTGTATCTCCGTCAATTTTAGGACACATCATCAGTGGTGTTCCTTTGAATCATGGGGTGTTTCGGCCTTTCAACACCAGACACCCTCATCAAAGGCGGCCAGCCACAGGGTGATCAAACCCGAGCTTGTGTCCCATGCCCAATCACAAGTCCAGGATTTGGGGATGGGTTAGGGTTATGATTTGGGGTTGGGGTTAAAATTTAGAATTGGGGTTATGGCTAGAATTAAAATTGAGGTTAGGATTTGGGGTTGAGGTTAGGATTAGGGTTAAGGTTAGGGTTAAAGTATTTGGGTTTTATTTGGTCTAAATATAGACTTTTAGAAAACAAAGGCTGGTGGCCAATATTCCGTTTTTAAAGAAATGGTATTTAAATGCAATTACACGGTTTGGCCACAAGATGGCAATGAGCCCTCTACAGTCCAGAAATAGACTTTTGGAAGATTAATGCTGATTTTGTTGAAAACAATAAATCAAAGCTCTCTTCAGTCTAGAAGCAGACTTTTTTTGGCTTACCAATTACTGCTTCCCCAGTCTGCCAACAGCACTCAGAACCAGAAAGTCATTATATGTCAGACGGACCTCCAAAAACTGCAGCACCACATCCTCGAAACAAAGAGAAGACAGTTATTCAGTGGCTGTCCTGTTTTTTTAGCCTTAAGCTGCAACTTCAGTCTTTGTGGCTTGTTTGCCCTTGACTTTGTGGCTTGTTTTGCCTTGATGGCTTGTTTGCCCCTTGACTTGTGGCTTGTTTTGCCTTGACTTACTGTGTAGCTTAGACAGCACAGGATACTCGGCCGTTACTGCAGGTAGTCAATCTCTGTGGCTTGTTTTCCCTTGACCATGTAGTTCCTGAAATCCATTGGAGGCCGCTGGCATTTTGTGTCTCTCCCTGGTCTTGTGGCTTGTTGTGGCTTGTTTTCCTTGAGGAGGCCCCTCCCCTTCCTTGTTGGGGGGATGACTAAGCAATTACTTTCCCTTAACTTTGTGACTCATTTTGCCTTGACAGGATATTTCCCTTGTTTCCCTTTATCTTTATTTCCCTTGGACATTTATGTTTTTAATTTTGTTCCACCCTTTAGGCCTAATAGTGATTTTTTTATTTCTTCCTAGTATAGTTTTTGTAGTTTATTATGCCCATCAGGAGAAACACAAACAGGGATATGCACTGGCACCGCACAACATCCAGACAGGACCCGGGAGGCACTGGCTGGTTAGGTTTCCACAAAGATCCACGTCCTGGCCTAGGCCCAGGCCGTGTTGTGCACTGTCCTTCCCAAGCCCCATCCCCGATGCCCCACAGATGCCAGGCAAGCACCCCAACGTGTATTTGGACTATCCTTCCATTCTCCTTTGATGTTAAGCGTGGCGTGGGGATTGTATCTCCGTCAATTTTAGGACACATCATCAGTGGTGTTCCTTGAATCATGGGGTGTTTCGGCCTTTCAACACCAGACACCCTCATCAAAGGCGGCCAGCCACAGGGTGATCAAACCCGAGCTTGTGTCCCATGCCCAATCACAAGTCCAGGATTTGGGGATGGGTTAGGGTTATGATTTGGGGTTGGGGTTAAAATTTAGAATTGGGGTTATGGCTAGAATTAAAATTGAGGTTAGGATTTGGGGTTGAGGTTAGGATTAGGGTTAAGGTTAGGGTTAAAGTATTTGGGTTTTATTTGGTCTAAATATAGACTTTTAGAAAACAAAGGCTGGTGGCCAATATTCCGTTTTAAAGAAATGGTATTTAAATGCAATTACACGGTTTGGCCACAAGATGGCAATGAGCCCTCTACAGTCCAGAAATAGACTTTTGGAAGATTAATGCTGGATTTTGTTGAAAACAATAAATCAAAGCTCTCTTCAGTCTAGAAGCAGACTTTTTTTGGCTTACCAATTACTGCTCCCCCAGTCTGCCAACAGCACTCAGAACCAGAAAGTCATTATATGTCAGAACGGACCTCCAAAAACTGCAGCACCACATCCTCGAAACAAAGAGAAGACAGTTATTCAGTGGCTGTCTTGTTTTTTAGCCTTAAGCTGCAACTTCAGTCTTTGTGGCTTGTTTGCCCTTGACTTTGTGGCTTGTTTTGCCTTGATGGCTTGTTTGCCCTTGACTTGTGGCTTGTTTTGCCTTGACTTACTGTGTAGCTTAGACAGCACAGGATACTCGGCCGTTACTGCAGGTAGTCAATCTCTGTGGCTTGTTTTCCCTTGACCATGTAGTTCCTGAAATCCATTGGAGGCCGCTGGCATTTTGTGTCTCTCCCTGGTCTTGTGGCTTGTTGTGGCTTGTTTTCCTTGAGGAGGCCCCTCCCCTTCCTTGTTGGGGGGATGACTAAGCAATTACTTTCCCTTAACTTTGTGACTCATTTTGCCTTGACAGGATATTTCCCTTGTTTCCCTTTATCTTTATTTCCCTTGGACATTTATGTTTTTAATTTTGTTCCACCCTTTAGGCCTAATAGTGATTTTTTTATTCTTCCTAGTATAGTTTTTGTAGTTTATTATGCCCATCAGGAGAAACACAAACAGGGGATATGCACTGGCACCGCACAACATCCAGACAGGACCCGGGAGGCACTGGCTGGTTAGGTTTCCACAAAGATCCACGTCCTGGCCTAGGCCAGGCCGTGTTGTGCACTGTCCTTCCCAAGCCCCATCCCCGATGCCCCACAGATGCCAGGCAAGCACCCCAACGTGTATTTGGACTATCCTTCCATTCTCCTTTGATGTTAAGCGTGGCGTGGGGATTGTATCTCCGTCAATTTTAGGACACATCATCAGTGGTGTTCCTTTGAATCATGGGGTGTTTCGGCCTTTCAACACCAGACACCCTCATCAAAGGCGGCCAGCCACAGGGTGATCAAACCCGAGCTTGTGTCCCATGCCCAATCACAAGTCCAGGATTTGGGGATGGGTTAGGGTTATGATTTGGGGTTGGGGTTAAAATTTAGAATTGGGGTTATGGCTAGAATTAAAATTGAGGTTAGGATTTGGGGTTGAGGTTAGGATTAGGGTTAAGGTTAGGGTTAAAGTATTTGGGTTTTATTTGGTCTAAATATAGACTTTTAGAAAACAAAGGCTGGTGGCCAATATTCCGTTTTTAAAGAAATGGTATTTAAATGCAATTACACGTTTGGCCACAAGATGGCAATGAGCCCCTCTACAGTCCAGAAATAGACTTTTGGAAGATTAATGCTGGATTTTGTTGAAAACAATAAATCAAAGCTCTCTTCAGTCTAGAAGCAGACTTTTTTTGGCTTACCAATTACTGCTCCCCCAGTCTGCCAACAGCACTCAGAACCAGAAAGTCATTATATGTCAGACGGACCTCCAAAAACTGCAGCACCACATCCTCGAAACAAAGAGAAGACAGTTATTCAGTGGCTGTCCTGTTTTTTAGCCTTAAGCTGCAACTTCAGTCTTTGTGGCTTGTTTGCCCTTGACTTTGTGGCTTGTTTTGCCTTGATGGCTTGTTTGCCCTTGACTTGTGGCTTGTTTTGCCTTGACTTACTGTGTAGCTTAGACAGCACAGGATACTCGGCCGTTACTGCAGGTAGTCAATCTCTGTGGCTTGTTTTCCCTTGACCATGTAGTTCCTGAAATCCATTGGAGGCCGCTGGCATTTTGTGTCTCTCCCTGGTCTTGTGGCTTGTTGTGGCTTGTTTTCCTTGAGGAGGCCCCTCCCCTTCCTTGTTGGGGGGATGACTAAGCAATTACTTTCCCTTAACTTTGTGACTCATTTTGCCTTGACAGGATATTTCCCTTGTTTCCCTTTATCTTTATTTCCCTTGGACATTTATGTTTTTAATTTTGTTCCACCCTTTAGGCCTAATAGTGATTTTTTTATTTCTTCCTAGTATAGTTTTTGTAGTTTATTATGCCCATCAGGAGAAACACAAACAGGGGATATGCACTGGCACCGCACAACATCCAGGACAGGAACCCGGGAGGCACTGGCTGGTTAGGTTTCCACAAAGATCCACGTCCTGGCCTAGGCCCAGGCCGTGTTGTGCACTGTCCTTCCCAAGCCCCATCCCCGATGCCCCACAGATGCCAGGCAAGCACCCCAACGTGTATTTGGGACTATCCTTCCATTCTCCTTTGATGTTAAGCGTGGCGTGGGGATTGTATCTCCGTCAATTTTAGGACACATCATCAGTGGTGTTCCTTTGAATCATGGGGTGTTTCGGCCTTTCAACACCAGACACCCTCATCAAAGGCGGCCAGCCACAGGGTGATCAAACCCGAGCTTGTGTCCATGCCCAATCACAAGTCCAGGATTTGGGGATGGGTTAGGGTTATGATTTGGGGTTGGGGTTAAAATTTAGAATTGGGGTTATGGCTAGAATTAAAATTGAGGTTAGGATTTGGGGTTGAGGTTAGGATTAGGGTTAAGGTTAGGGTTA